>NW_006760401.1:220413-243952 GCF_000271605.1 Fomitiporia mediterranea MF3/22 | reverse complement strand
GAATATATGTGGTCTCAAATAGAAATACTGAGTTTTTCAGAACATCAGAGTACCCCTTACAAAAATAAAAGGAACAAACAATCCTATAGCAATACTTTGCAATTTAAAGCAGTCCCAGGCAAGGTATACACTAGTAGTATTAGTGAGAACAATATCGATTCAGAGCACAGCAAACTACACAGTTCAAAGCCACATATCAAGTACAGCAAGTATAAGAATAGCTCAAGCAGTAGTTCAAGAACGAACAATGGACACAAGCATAGCAAAGCACTGAATGATGTTCAGAAAGGTAGATTCGCATCAGTAAGACCTTCAGAGAGCCTAGCAAAGAATAGCTACTCATACAGAGCAATACAGAGCTTCAGGATACAGAGAAAGGGAAATTTTGACTCAGGATCAGACCCAGACAGTGATAATTCGGATTCCTCTTCATCCAATGACAACAATCAAAGTAATGCTTTATTTGAACTGTCAGGCATTGATTCGAGTGATACAGAGGCTACTAAGAAGTGTAAGAAACACTTGAGGAAGAAACAGAATAAAGAACTCCTCAAATTGAAGATACAGATGCATAGTGCAGAACCAATAGCTCCTACAGTATACTCAGGTGAACCAGACTTGCAGAAGTACACAAAGTTTGTTATTGAAGTCAATCAGTACATGAAACAATCAGGACTTCATCATTTCCCTAAGAGCCAAGTAGGGATAATGCTAGGTTTTATTAAGGGAAAAGTAATGAATTTCTATTTGCAAAAGATTGCAAACCATGAGCATAGATGGACACTTGCTCAATTCTTTAGAGGACTTATGGACTTTTGTTTCCCTTCCAACTTCACTGAAATACTGTGGAAAGAGTTCAATACTTTAAAACAAGGCAATAGGAACATTCAGGATTATTTGTACAATCTAGAGATGAAAGCTACAAATCTAGGAGACATTTCTCAACAAGATTTGACTAGACAGGCAGGGTATGGATTGAATTCCAAGTACTAGAGGCAATTACAATTAGATTGCTTGAATCCAGACACTGTAGATTATTCAATCTTCAAGGATAGGCTTGAGAGTATTGAAAAAGCAAATGAATCCATAGGAATCAAATGGCACATAGATTCTAGACGTCAATTTGATATGCAAGGACACAATAGTGATTCTCAGAGTGATTATTTGTATACAGACAGCTCTGATAATTCAGGAAACAATCAATTCACTCTACAGGATAGTAAAAGCAATGATTCAGACCACAGTGACTCTAGTCAGGATACTATACATACAAGCAGTGCAAATGCCAAAGGAAAGGCCAAGCAATTGTATTATCCATCAAGGAACAATGACCAGCATGAAAGCAAGACAGAAAACAATCACAGGACATATGCTACAGGTTTCAAACATTATTCCTACTCAAAATTGAACAAAATGAGAGTGAAAGGACTATGTTTTATTTGCAAACAAGATGACCACTTAGCCAGGAATTGTCCTACTCACAATACAATCAGATTGAACAATGCACAGGATGATTGTTCATCATCTAGTAATGTCAGTATCAGTTACACCACTTTAGATAAGTTAGCAGACAACTTGGACAGCAAGAACTACATAGAATTGGAGTTGATTACAGACTATGACACAGATTCTTACATATCTAGCAGCAATATACATGTTTTATTGATTTGGATACTTTGTGAAGGCACTACTGAGGATTCAGTAACAGAACAAGAGAGTTCTACAACAGAACACAAGTTCAGGCATGCAAACAACGCATTTGAAAGGGCAAATTCAGTATATTCGAGACCCTATGAGACTACAGCACTTAGGCATTGTACTACAGGCATTCAGTACAGGAATAAACATTGTAGGAAGTCTAAACATTGAGATAGACGATTGTACAGTGTATACAATAACATTTTACACTCAAAAGTACAGGCATACAGTGTAGAAAGGATTCTACAAGACTACAGATACACATAGCACATGGAAAGGACTAGGAAACACACATACAACCATTGTTTCAAGGAATCTAAGACACTACAGGCACAAGGTAACACATATATGGACACTTCAGAGACACTACTACTGATTCTTAGAGTCACAAATCAAAACAACACTCTTAAGAAATACAGGCTGTTCACAGACAACAGGAATGTGTACTAGAACATTAGGAAAGGACCTGAGAATGTTAGAAGATTGGAATACAACTAGCCAGATAGTATTATGGTTTACAAGGCAATGCAAATAGTAAACTGTGTAAGCAGGACAATCTGTCAAGCATTACTGGACTATAAACTATGACTACTCTTGGATACTGAGAAATATTTCAATCCAAACGATTCACACAGGTATTCTATTAAGTTAGAAGGCTACATCATGCATCAGAAGACAGAAATCAGTACATTGAGCAAGGCAAAGTGTATATACATCAGGAATACAATGATACTGCTCCAGAATAAGTATCAGGCATGGAGATACATCAACAGTAATAGAAAGACACAGACATACACATACACAGTTGATTCTATTCAGTACAGGAAGAGATACAGGATTAGTATTGAGTACTACAAAGGAACTACATCAGTTGACATTGGAACAGACATTTCCATCTTCAGGATTGAAGAAACAATCAGTACAGAGCATGATCAAAGTAATTTGCATAGAACAATGTTCTATAAGGTACAATTGGATGTTACACTACAAAACTATTCAGTTCATGACAAAGAATCATTCAGAAACATCAAGACCAGCTTGAAGTACAAGGATCTATAGTATACATTGTATCTACAGCAGAACATAAGGTATTACATTGTGAAATACATCTTCAGACAGTCAGGATTCATTAGAATAGACTCAGGATACTTTATTAGACATAGTATGAACATCACAGACACTCAAACAGATGTGCTAGCATGCATATAATTAGGATACTTAGTAAGAATCACAATATTCAAGCTACAGGATGACAATAACAATCTACAGGATGTAAAACTGCTATGATCTATGTAACAGAATGACAGTAAGACACTACTGAGACCAGGAATGGATACGCTTTGTATGGAACAAAGTACAGAAGTTCAGAGGGCAACTTCAAGCCAGAGAACAGGTTCAGAACCCAGACAATCTGCTCAATCTGCTCAATCCACTCAATCCACTCAAACAGATTATCACACTGCTTCAAGGGAAAGTGAAGGCAATATGCATACAGCCAGCAAATATCAGAGTAATAGTGAATTAGGAATGATTGATCAGACTATTTGAGCATTCAGGCATGATACTTCAATGCTACAGAAGGAAACAGAGTATCAGGACACTCCAGGACATCTATTGAACAATGATACAGTTCAATCTACTCTAGGAATGAGTAGTTACAATCAGTTCAAAGTATGAAAACATACAGAAGACCTCTCCAGACACCCTAGAAAGGTTTCAGGACAGTACCAGACGTTTTACACCAAAAATGAAGTCATATTTCAACAAGAGGGCAAGAGGCACACACATTACATTACATACACACTCTTTGAGCATACAATCATGTTTGAACATACAATTTTCTTACTTGAGATTGCTACAGAACAATTTTACAAAGGACTTCACAGTACCAGACAGTATCAGTACTACAGGACACAGGACACACAATAGGTACATAAAGAAAGAATACATTAGCACAAGGACAAGGACACAGAAAGACAGGAAGTCAGTGCTAGAGCACATTGATCCACACATGGATTTGCCAAATGAACAAGGAATTGGCAGCATATACTCAGGACTTCAGACAGTGCTACTACACATACAGACAGGACTTTTCATTGAGACATACATGGAACAACACAGTATACAGACAGTTACAGCATTCAGGAAAGTAGAGAATGCTACTTAGATATTTTGTGATAGAACATTACACCATGAGACAGTGAAAGTATACTTGGACGATTCAGGAATCGAATCAGTCGACTTACAAAGACACAAATGAGTCGAGATACAAGGAAACAGTATGAGAATACAGTAGGACATTCATTTACTTGTGTAAACTCATACAAGAGTATTCTGAGATTATAAGTCAAAGGATAACAGACAACAAAAATGCATAGTGTACAGATTGTATCAAAGCAAACATACTGTAAGGAAACTCACTGTTCCTCACAAGAGAATTCTAATCGCCCTTAGTTCACTCGACTACTGACTGGGATAACCTAGTACTCGAGCGAGGGGTCAGGGGAAAAGAATCCCCTTTACCCAGCGATCAATACTGTCTTTTATAGGGTAGTACACATGTAGATACATGAGGAGGAAGTGTAACTAACTACAATGAGAATATATACGCTTGTGGGTCCCACTGTGCAATGATCTGACACAATCAGCAATGTAGTGATAATAAAATACGAACCAGTAAATCAAATCCTTACACTCACCCTCTAGCATTTAGTCCTAAATGCTAAAAATCAGTAGAAAAGGTGGAAAACTTACTTAAAAGTAACAGTTAGTAACGAGTAAATAATAAAATACCTTGCCTATGCATATGGGAAACATTGTTGTAATGTAGTACTGCCTCTCTGAACTGATCTGAAGTCAATCCAGTGCATATTGAGACAGTGGTGGTGTTCCAGACAGTGAGTAGCATGGTTCCAAACCATGTGAAACTAGATAAAACATTAATAGAATTAAATGTAGTCAATATTACTGTATAGTCAATTAGTAGGAAAGTTGCCTCTTGATTGTTGCTATTAATACAACACTTTTTGAAGAGAATCAGTAGGGTTCCTGGGGAGATATGGTGTTTTGGCTCTTGAGTATTCTGAGATACACAGTGTAGATCAATATGTATGGAAGTGGAAATTCCAGCAGCATGGTAATTGCAAATATTCTCTTCTCCTGTGTCTTTGGGAAGCATGGAGGTAAATCCCTGATCAACAAAGCTATAGCCTTCTTCCTCAATAGAATGTATTAGTATTGCTGCTTCTAGCTGACCTTGTGCATTTCTCTGCTCCTGTAGAATAGTCATACAATAATAGATAGTAGAGATGTATTCCAAAATTCCTCTACTATGTCCTCAATTTTTCCAATAGACTAGTTCCTGCAAATGTAATGCCTTGTACTTGTATTGATAGAATATCTCCAAATGTGTACTCTTTTGTGTGTAATAACCAACTGTGATACAAAACTGGATATCCTGTTGAGCCCAATGTCCAAATACTAATTGTGGAGTGTAACATAGAGTGTAATATCTGTCCTTGAATGAAAATATCATCTCAAACTCAATGAGATTGTAATGTATGAGCCTAATATCACTAGATATGTGTGTATATGTGTAGTATCTCTGTGTGCATCAAAATAAACATGACTCATTTGTCAATATAAATCAACAATAGTGATTGTGTTAATAGATTGTTTATTATGATGAGAAACTATCATATACAAGTTATTTTGTACATGTATTTCACTAATCTTTGTATGAGTAGAGGAATAAATAGTACATTCATTGTTTGTTTTTATTAAAACATATCCTGCTTTGTATAATAGCACTTTACTAACGAGTGTGAAGTTCAGATTGAGATGATAGTATACATTTTGTAGTGAAATCATATTCACCTTAGTATGCTCATTGTCTTTATCTTGTAGCTTTACATTAAATGTCATTACTCCACCTTTGCTAAGTATAAATAATGATTTATTCACAATTGTAATGTTTATTAGGGTTGAGTTCCAGACGTTTGTAAGACAGAACAAGTATAGAGTAGTGTGTATGTTTGTACTAGAGTCCAATATATTAACACAATGTATTAGTTTAGTATCATTACAACATAATACATTGATACATACATTTGGATTGTACTTGAAGTCCTTAATAACTTCTTTTGTTTTGTCAAATGAGTTTATGAAGTTGTCTACTTGTATGACACTATCCTCTTGTACTTTAAATGCTAAGAATATGTTGGATTCAGTAGATAGAGTGGATTCAGTAGATAAAGCAGATTCAACAGGTAAGCTGCTAGAGTTTGATACTGAGGCTTCTACAATTGTAGACTCTAGCATTAGTATTTTATTAACATCTTTAATAAATACCATTTTGTTAATGTCTCCAATGAAGGCTACTGTAGTAAGTACAGGTTGAGACAATGTAGTAGTAGTAGTAGAAGCAGTAGCTGTTTGCCTGTGCTTTTTCTTTTGAGCTTCTGTTGTTTTGCTTGTTAGGGGATTTTGGCAGTCTTTTAACATATGCCTGTATTTATTATAATTGTAGCATTGTACTAAGAATAATACTCAGTATATGTATTTTGTAATTTGTGTATCAACTTAGCTAGTGTCAGAATGTCTTTCTGAGCTGTTGTAACTGTTAGTAGTTGATTATAATAGGTAATCTGCCTATCTAGCAATGTAACTACCCATCTATACTCATGAGGAGTAGTAAGGTTAATTGCTGAAATGTATGTATTATTATTAGGGGCTTTATTATGTGTAGACAACTGTCTGTAGATTTGTTTAATGTTGTCTAACATTCTATCAAACTGTAATACATACTCTTTAACTGTAAACAATGTAGATATGTCTACAGCATGTGTCATTATTGTTTGAACGTTGTATTGTTCAGAAAGCACCTTCATGAGACTTCTGACACTTGTATGTATTGTAAAGTTTATATAAATTGTATCAGTTATTGTTTTCATAATACAATAATACAAGATGTTGCCTGTATGTATGTTAGCATTATTAGAGGAAGGGGGATCATACTCTAGATGATCTGAGAGCATTATGGTAGCAAGTGTACTGTGTATACATAAGTGTTATATTTTATATCCCTTTATACTAGCCAACTTTTCTGTTCCATTAAAGAACATTGTAATGTAAGAGTCCTTCATTATAGTGTTAACAAAGGTATGTATTGTAGACAACATTGTAATAGGTTTAGAGGGAGGGGAAGTTCTAGGGCTTAGTGTACTAGTAGGAGGTAAAGGCATTCTGTAAGAGTAAGTACATAAGAGTATTCAATGAGTACTAAGGCTTATAACCTTTTAACAAGTGTAGTAGGAGTAATCTCAAACTCTCTCTTATTAAGACATTAAGCAAGTGTCTGCCTTATATACTATATAGTAAAGTCTGATAGTCTGAGGCATTCTAACTATAGTAATACTATATAAGACAATTAGGGATTTCCTAATCTAGAGTACAATCTAATAGTATTCTTATTAAACATCTAGCTTAGTAAAAACCTAGAATGTATGTATCTTATTAATGAGCTCCTGGATCAGAGAGAGTAGATACTTGTTTTTAATAGTACTCTTATTAAGGTAGTAATAGTCTTAAACTAGGTAAAGCTTCTTATCTTTCTTTTTGATAAAGAAGAAAAGGGAGGTTATAGAGGACTTTAAGGGTTGGATCCAGCTGTTCTAAAGATCTTCCTAAAGGAACTTGTTAAGCACTTCCTACTTGTCTCTATTAAGTAGATAGACTTTACAATTCTTAGGTTAGAAACTCTTAGTCAACTTAATTGTATAATCCTAGAGGCAACATTCAGGAAGCTAGTCAAACTCCTCTTTACTAAAGACTTTAGAGAACTCTTAAACAAAGTCTAGCAGGCTAGCTCTGTATACATTTTAGAATGTTAGGAGAGATGTGTTCTCTAGGTTAATAACACTCTCAAACTGTGAATGTAGACCTGTAGCCCTTAATCCAACTATATTACTAAAGCTACCAGCTAGGATTTATACTAGGAGAACAAGTAGGAATATGAGAAGAGTCAAAAAACTAAGGAACTACTATATTTACAGACTGCTTTTTATAATAACTAAATAACAAGAGTAAAGTAAGGAATAAAACTTGAGAATAAGATTAAAGAAATAATAAGAACAAATATTACTATAAGGATTTGATTCACTGGTTCGTATTTTATTATCACTACATTGCTGATTGTGTCAGATCATTGTACAGTAGGACCCACAAGCACATATATTCTCATTGTAGTTAGTTACACTTTCTCCTCATGTATCTACACATGTATACCCTTATAAAAGACAGTATTGACCACTAGGTAAAGGGGATTCTTTTCCCCTGACCCCTTGCTCAAGTACTAGGTTATCTCAGTCAGTAGTTGAGTGAACTAAGGGCAATTAGAATTCTCTTGTGAGGAACAGTGAGTTTCCTTACATATTTTTGACTGTACCCACCTAGCACTGAAACCCCTTGCTAGACACTAAGGAACTGAAGGGTCTGATCAACCCTAGGTCTCCCTCATTGTCTAGTACCCCTCAGGAATTTTTAGTGAGTAAAGTTATGATTTTCGAGTAGAAACAGAGACTACTTACTAGATTAGCCCCTAGTAGGTTCACAATGCTTTAGAACACTGTAGAATGCTTCTGGAACACATTATCACATATTGATATGGACCAGCACTGGATACACTAGAGGTTTGCATCAATCGGATGGGTTGAGGACCAGGCATCTGTGAAGGCAAAAAGGAACAAACAGGTGCACATTGAGTTTACAGACAATGGACAACAAGATTACCCATTGAATATTGATTATAATGTAGCTGCTAAGCCTTGACAGACAATTCCCAGAGGGTACCCAAGTCCAGATATTAACACTAACATGCTAGGATGTAAGTCCTTGTCCCTCATAGGCTGGAGGCAACCTGATGAACCTATACTGGGTGATAAGTCCTTGTCTACACAAGGCTAGAGGCACCCTAATGAACTAGTATATACTAATAATGTAGAACTAAGGTATGTAACTGTACCAGTACATATAGTTAGACAAACACATACTATAGAGCAGACACTAGCAAGTATTAACACTACTAGGCTCAAAGGAATAGTAAATAGTAGTACAAAGAGTAGAAACACTCAGGCGATTGGATTTGAGGATTCGTCCAATCAAGTACAGAAGGTCAAGTTTGAGGATTCAACTCACCAAGTACAGGTGATTGAGCTTAAGGATTTGCTTAATCAATTTCAGGCTACTGAGTTTGAGGATTCACTTGATAGAGGACAGGCAATTTGGTTTGAGGATTCACCAAGTTGATATAGAGAGCTAACAGTGAGCATTAAGGAATTTGCCAGCCAATACAAGGAGTACAGAGTACATATAGTCAGTATCAGTGAGAGTGTGGATAAGTATCCAGTGAGTACACTTACTTCAGAACAGAAACACATTGACAACAGCAATGTAGAGAGTAATAAGACATCTAAGACCCTTTTAGGTAGTGAAGAAAGTAGCCAGGACTCAAAGAACAAGAGTAACAGACAAGGCTAGGAGAGCCAGGCATCAAAACTGCAGAGAATTGATAAGGAACTAGATTTCCAGAAGGCAAGTAAAACCTTCAGACACATTGCAAGAGCTAGAGCAATTGAGATAGACATAGGACATGTCAGCCCATTCTACAGTTCAATAAACATTAATGATTTGAATAAGAGAACGTACAAGTTTGATGGAATGTATCAGGAAGAGGAGAAAGCAACTCCTTCATCAAACAAGAACAGACTCAATAGTATAGTAACAGAAAAGTGTGAAACACTTCAGGCAAGCTACAGAATGAAAGCCAGACATGCTATAGTACCTACAGACAGTAGAGATCATAACTATTGATCTAAGAGTGTAGAAGAAACGCTCAAGAGTCTAGACAAACAATTGCATTTGTAGAAAGCAAAAGGAAAGCACAAAACAAAAGGAATACACAAAGTGCAAGGAACAGAACGAAAACCAGAACTGCCAGGCATTCAATACAATTGTGAAATCGATTCAGACTATCCTAGCAAAACAGACATTGCATTCACAGAACAGTACTTTGAGGATAGTAAAAGTGAACACATATTGGAACTACAAGGATCAGTACTTGATTTAGAGGGTAAAAATCAAGTATACACCCACAAAATCAAGTGTTTAACCTTATACATGGTAGATATTGACTATGCATTACACAGGAGTAATGTACAGGGGTACTACAACAGATACAACACCCTAGCCAGGTCCAGGAATAAGAGAGAAAGTGAAATACTTGGATATATATAGTCTCAAATAGAAACATCAAGTTTTTCAGGACATCAGAGTACCCCTCACAAAAATAAAAGGAACAAACAATCCTATAGCAATACTTTGCAATTGAAAGCAGTCCCAGGCAAGGCATACACTAGTAGTATTAGTGAGAACAATATTAATTCAGAGCACAGTAAACTACACAGTTCAAAGCCACATATTGAGTGTAGCAAGCATAAGAATAGCTCAAACAGTAGTTCAAGAACAAACAATGGACACAAGCATAGCAAAGTACTGAATATTGTTCAGAAAGGCAGATTTGCATCAGTAAGACCTTCAGAGAGCCTAGCAAAGAATAGCTACACATACAGAGTAATACAGAGCTCCAGGATACAGAGAAAGGGAAATTTCGACCTAGGATCAGACCCAGACAGTAATAATTCGGATTCCTCTTCATCCAATGACAACAATCAAAGTAATGCTTTATTCAAACTGTCAGACATTGATTTGAGTGATACTGAAGCTACTAAGAAGTGTAAGAAACACTTAAGAAAGAAACAGAACAAAGAACTCCTCAAATTGAAGATACAGATGCATAGTGCAGAACTAATAGCTCCTACAGTATACTCAGGTGAACCAGACTTGCAGAAGTATACAAAGTTTGTTATTGAAGTCAATCAGTACATGAAACAATCAGGACTTCATCATTTCCCTAAGAGCCAAGTAGGGATAATGCTAGGTTTTATCAAGGGAAAAGTAATGAATTTCTATTTGCAAAAGATTGCAAACCATGAGCATAGATGGACACTTGCTCAATTCTTTAGAGGACTTATAGACTTTTGTTTCCTATCCAACTTCACTGAAATACTGTGAAAAGAGTTCAACACTTTGAAACAAGGTAATAGGAATATTCAGGATTATTTGTACAATCTAGAGATGAAAGCAATGAATCTAGGAAACATTTCTCAGCAAGATTTGACCAGACAGGCATGGTATAGATTGAATTCCAAGTACTAGAGGCAATTACAATTAGATTACTTAAATCCAGACACTGTAGATTACTCAATCTTTAAGGATAGGCTTGAAAGCATTGAGAAAGCAAATGAATCCATAGGAATCAAATGGCACATAGATTCTAGACAACATTTTGATATGTAAAGACACAGCAATGATTCTCAGAATGATTGTTTGTATACAGACAGTTCTGATAATTCAGGAAACAATCAATTCACTCTACAGGATAGTGAAAGCAATGATTCAGACTACAGTGACTCTAGTTAGGATACTACACATACTAGCAGCATAAACACTAAAGGAAAGGCCAGGCAATTGTATTATCCATTGAGGAACAATAACTAGCATGAAAGCAAGACAGAAAACAATCACAGGACATATGCTACAGGTTTCAAACATTATTCCCAGTCGAAATTGGATGAAATGAGAGCAAAAGGACTATGTTTTATTTGTGAACAAGATGACCACTTAGCCAGGAATTGTCCTACTCACAATACAATCAGATTGAACAATGTGTAGGATGATTGTTCATCATCTAGTAATGTCAGTATTGGTTACACTACTTTAGATAAGTTAGCAGACAACTTGGACAGTGAGAACTACATAGAATTGGAGTTGATTACAGACTATGACACAGATTCTTACATATCTAGCAGTAATATACATGTTTTATTGATTTGGATACTTTGTGAAGACAATACTGAGGATTCAGTAACAGAACAAGAGAGTTCCACAATGGAACACAAGTTCAGGCATGTGAACAACACATTCAAAAGAGTGAATTCAGTATATTCGAGACCCTATGGGACTACAGGACTAAGGAATAGTATAGTAAACAAGCAGAACTGTATGAAACAGTACTAGATAGCTACATTGAGGCACAGACAACTGTATGAAGCATACAATAACATTTTATGCTTGAGAGCAAAGGCATACAGTGTAGAAAGGATTCTACAAGACTATGGATACGTATGGCACATGGAAAGGACTAGGAAACATACATACAACTATTGTTTCAAGGATTCTAAGACACTACAGGTGTAAGGCAACACATATATGAACATTTCAGAGACACTACTACTAATTCTTAGAGCCACAAATCGAAACAACACTCTTAAGAAATACAGGCTGTTCACAGACAACAGGAATGTGTACCAGGACATTAGGAAAGAACCTGAGAATGTTAGAAGATCAGAATATAACCAGCCAGATAGTATTATGGTTTATAAGGTAATACAAATAGTAAACTGTACAAGCAGGACAATCTATCAAGCATTACTAGACTATAAAATACAACTACTCTTGGATACTGAGAAATATTTCAATCCAAACAATTCACACAGGTATTCTATTAAGTTAGAAGGCTACATTATGTATCAGAAGACAGAAATCAGCACATTGAGCAAGGCAAAGTACATATACATCAGGAATAAGATAATACTGCTCCAGAATAAGTATCAGGCATGGAGATACATTGACAGTAATAGAAAGACACAGACATATGTATACACAGTCGATTCTATTCAGTACAGGAAGAGATACAGGATTAGTATTGAGTACTATAAAGGAACTATGTCAGTTGACATTGGAACACACATTTCCATCTTCAGGATTGAAGAAACAGTCAGTAATGAGTACAATCAAAGAACTTTACATAGAACAATGTTCTATAAGGTACAATTGGATGTTACACTATGAAACTACTCAGTTCATAACAAAGAATTGTTCAGAAACGTCAGAACCAGCTTAGACTACAAGGATATATTGTACAGAACATAGTTTCAGGAGAACATAAGGTATTACATTATGAAATACACCTTCAGACAGTTAGGATTTATTGGAATAGACTCAGGATACTTTATCAGACATATTATAGACATTACAGGCACTCAAACAGATGTGCTAGTGTGCATATACTCAGGATACATAGTAAGGATCAGGTTATTCAAGCTACAGGATGACAATTACAATCTACAGGATGTAAAACCACTACAATCTATGTAACATAATGATAGTAAGACACTACTGAGACCAGGAATGGATACACTTTGTATAGAACAAAGTACAGAAGTTCAGAGGGCAACTTTACACCAGAGAACAGGTTCAGAACCTAGACAATCTGCTCAATCTGCTCAATCTGCTCAAACAGATTATCATACTGCTTCAAGGGAAAGTGAAGGCAATACACATACAGCTAGCAAACATCAGAGTAATAGTGAATTAGGAATGATCAAACAGACTATTTGAGCATTCAGGCATAATACTTCAATGCTATAGAAGGAAACAGAGTATCAGAACACTCTAGGACATCTATTAAACAATGATACAGTTTAATCTACTCTAGGAATGAGTAGTTACAATCAGTTTGAAGTACAAAATCATGCAGAAGACCTCTCCAGACACTACAGATATGTTCTAGGACAGTACCAAATGTTTTATGCCAAAAATGAAGTCATATTTCGACAAGAGGGCAAGAGGCACATGCATTGTATTGTATACACACTCTTTAAGCATACAATCTACATGTTTGAACATACATTTCTCTTACATGGATTACTACAAAACAATTTTGTGAAGGACTTTGTAGTACTAGACAGTATCAGTACTATAGGAAACAGGACACACAACAGGTACACAAGGAAAGAATACATTAGCACAAGGACAAGTACACAGAAAGACAGGAAGTCAGTACTAGAGTACATTGATCCACACATGGATTTGCCAAATGAACAAGGAATTGGCAGCATATACTCAGGACTTCAGGCAGCACTACTGTGTATACAGACAGGACTTTTCATGGAGATACTTATAAAACAACACAGCATACAGACAGTTACAGTACTCAGGAAAGTAGAGAACACTACTTAGACACATTGTGATAGAACATCACCCTATGAGACAGCAAAAGTATACTCAGACAATTCAGGAATTGAATCAATCGACTTACAAAGACACAAACAAGTTGAGACACAAGGAAACAGTATGAGAACACAGTAGGACATTCATTGTACACAGAGATACTGTGTATATACTCACATATTTAGTAATATTAGGCTCATACATTACAATCTCATTGAATTTGAGACAATATTTTCATTCAAGGATGGATATTACACTCTACATTACACTCTACAATTAGTATTTGAACATTGAGTTCAACAGGATATTCAGTTTTGCATCACAGTTGGTTATTGTAAGCAAAAGAGTACACATTTGGAGACATTCTACTAATATGAGTGTAAGACACTACATTTGCAGGAACTAGTCTATTGGAAAAATCAAGAACATAGTAGAGGAATTTTGGAATACATCTCTACTATCTATTATTATATGACTATTCTACAGGAACAAGAATTTGTGCAAGGTCAGCTAGAAGCCACAACACTAATACATTCTATTGAGGAAGAAGGCTATAGCTTTGTTGATCAGGTATTTACCTCTGTGCTTCCTAAAGATGTGGGAGAAGAGAATATTTGCAATTACTATACTGCTAGAATTTCCACTTCTGTACATATTGATCTACACTACATGTCTCAGAATACTCAAGAGTCAAAACACTATATCTCCCTAGGAACTCTACCAATTCTCTTCAAAAAGTGTTGTATTGATAGTAACAATCAAGAGGAAACTTTCCTACTAATTGACTATACAGTAATATTGACTATGTTTAATTCTATTAACGTTTTATCTAGTTTCACATGGTTCAGAACCATGCTACATACAGAAAAAACTTAAAATATTATTTTGAATTTCTACTAAACTGAAATAGTAAATTAAATTACAAATAATGTTTAACATTATGTAAGTTATTTTTTAAGGCAAGAAATTGTGAAATGTCTAATGTGACATAAGGTAGTGTATACAATCACAATACAGTTAATCTATTTCTTGCCTAATATAGTAACTTGTACCTCTTTTGTACAATAGTCTCTTAGCCTATATTCTCTAATATACAATACTCTGTTAATTCTTTCTAGCCTCTAATGTGTCTATTAGCTTTGTAATTGTAAGGAAACTCACTGTTCCTTACAAGAGAATTCTAATCACCCTTAGTTTACTCAACTACTGACTAGGATAACCTAGTACTTGAGTGAGGGGTTAGGGGAAAAGAATCCCCTTTACCCAGCAGTCAATACTGTCTTTTATAGGGGTATACACATGTAGATACATGAGGAGAAAGTGTAACTAACTACAATGAGAATATATGTGCTTGTGGATCCTACTGTATAATGATCTGATGCAATCAGCAATGTAGTGATAATAAAATACAAACCAGTGAATCAAATCCTTACACTTGCCCTCTAGCATTTAGTCCTAAATGCTAAAAATTAGTAGAAAAGGCAGAAAACTTACTTAAAAGTAACAGTTAGTACAAGTAAATAATAAAATACCTTGCCCATACATATGGGAAACATTGTTGTAATATAGTACTGCCTCTCTGAAGTGATCCAAAGTTGATCCAGTGAGTATTGAGATGGTGGTAGTGTTCTGGACAGTGATTGTATTAATTATAGAAGAAACTTGAAATTTTGTTTATAATTTCTATCAATCAAAAATGGTAAATTTAATTACAAATAATGTTTAACATTATGTAAGTTATTTTTCACAGTAAGAAATTGTAAAATACCTAATGTGTGTCTCTATAACTCTCTCCTATACTTAATACTAAGACAATCTTTATGAAACTTTGTAGAACAATAGATAAGATATTAAGAATTATGAAAATCTAGTAAGAATGTTGGTTTTTTTACAAAACTGACAGAGATATAAAGAAAATAAAATAGGTCTAATCCTACAATCCTAACATTACCTTCCTCCTTAGATTGTACATTCTAGACAACTGAATCTAAGGGCTATTTTGTCTAAGAAAAGTGTTAAAGTCTCTAAAGGTTTCTTTTAGAATGTTCAGTTGTCTTAGAGTACTAGGATGAGCTTTGTAAAAATCCCTAACAGTATTCTAAGTATGAGTGAGGTCATTTTCAGACTACCAAGTTACTTCCTAGTATCCTACCTATTTGACAAGAAACTGAAACTTTCCCTTATAGAGTCAAGAGACAAGGATAGTCTTAACTTTGTATTCAATCTTATTATCTACAAGTTCAGGAGGAGGAGGAGGAGGAGCCTTCTAAATATTAAAGACTTGAGGAACATATAGTTTGAGCAGAATCTTATTAAACACTAAGTGAATCAACTATCTCTAAGGTAGTTTGAGCCTATATGTACTAGCTCTAACTTTTGAGTCAACCTTAAAGGGACCAAACTACTTGTTATTAAACTTTTTAGTAGGCTTAGTAGTCTTTATGTTCCTTGAGTCTAAACACACTATATCTCCTAGCTTGTACTGTATAGAGGGGCCTGAATAATAATTATAGTACTTCTTTATAACTTTAGCAGCTTAGTCCAGACTTTTCTTTACAAGTTCCTAAATATCTTTAATATACTTAACCTATTGTTCAACTGAATATGTACTAGTCTCAGTCAAAACTGATTCAAAGCCTATAGTGTCTTCCAGAGTTGACATAAAACAGAGAGAACTTTATAGTAGAGTGTTCTTAATTGTTATATACAAACTCAGCTATAGAAATCCATTCTGCCCAGTCTGACTGTCTATAGTTAATATACAAGTAGAGATACTGTTCTATCTCTTGATTAATATACTCAGTTTGACTATCAGTTTGAGGATAATATACTATAGAGGGATTCCCTTTAATATGAAGAGCTTTGTAAAGTTCTCTCATAAATTTAGTATCAAATTACAGTCCTCTGTCATGTATAATCTTCCTAGGTAATCTATAGAGTCTAAAGACTTGATCCCTGTACAGTCTAGCCATTCTCTCAGCTGTAACCTTTATAATAGTTAGAAGAGTATGTATTTACTTAGAGAAACAATCTACAATAATACAAATAGTGTTAAATCCCTTAGACTCAGACAATTCACTAATTAAATTGACAGATATTACTTACTAAGGTCTAGCAAGTGTATTATGAGAATGTAATGCCTTTTGTCTTGTAGTGTGTAGGGATTTTGTTCTTTAGCATTTATTACAGTCTTAAACATACTTCTTAGTGTCTGTCCTCATCTGTAGTCACTAGAACTCTCTGTAAGGATTTAATTTACTAGTTTGTATTTTGTTATTACTACATTACTGATTGTGTCAGATTATTGTACAGTAGGACTCACAAGCACACATATTCTTATTATAGTTAGTTACACTTCCTCCTTATGTATCTACATGTGTTGTACCCTTTATAAAGACAGTATTGATTACTAGGTAAAGGGATTCTTTTCCCCTGACCCCTTGCTTGAGTACTAGGTTATCCTAGTCAGTAGTTGAGTAAACTAAGGGTAATTAGAATTCTCTTGTAAGGAACAGTGAGTTTCCTTACATATTTTTGACTGTACCCACCTAGTATTGAAACCTCTTGCTGGACACTGAGGAACCAAAGGGTCTGATCAACCCTAGGTCTCCCTTGTTGTCTAGTACCCATCAGAAATTTTTTGTGAGTAAAGTTACAATTTTCGAGTAGAAACAGAGACTACTTACTAGATTGGCCCCTAGTAGGTTCACAATACTTTAGAACACTATAGAATGCTTCTGGAACGTATTAGCACATATTAATATAGACTAGTGCTGGATATACTAGAGGTTTGTATTGATTGGATAGGTTAAGGACTAGGCATCTGTGACAGTGAAAAGGAACAAACAGGTGTGTATCAAGTTTACAGGCAATGGACAACAAGATTACCTATTGAATATTGATTACAATGTGACTGCCAAGCCTCAACTGACAATTCCTGGAGAGTACCCAAGTCTGGATATTAATACTAACATGCTAGAATGTAAGTCCTTGTCCCTTGTAGGCTGGAGACAATCTGATAAACTTATTCTAGGTAATAAGTCCTTGTTTATACAAGGCTAGAGACACTCTGATAAACTACTACATACTAATAATGTAGAATTAAGGTATGTAACTGTACCAGCACATATAGTTAGTCAAATGTATACTGTAGAGCAGACACTAGTAAGTACTAACCTTACTAGGCTTGCAGAAATAGCAAATAGTAGTACAAAGAGTAGAAATGCTCAGACAATTGGATTTGAGGATTTGTCCAATTGAGTACAGAAGGTTGGATTTAAGGATTCAACTGACTGAGTACAGGCAATTGAGCTTGAGGATTTGCTTAATTAATTTTAGACTACCAAGTTTAAGGATTCACTCAATAGAGGACAGGCAATTTGGTTTAAGGATTCACCAAGTCAACATAGAGAGCTAACAGTAAGTATTGAGGAATTTGCCAGTCAATACAAGGAGTACATTGTGTATATAGTTAGTATTAGTAAGAGTGTGAATGAGTATCTAGTAAGTACACTTACTTTAGAACAGAAACACATTAACAACAGTAATGTAGAGGGTAATAAGACACTTAAGACCCTTTTAAACAGTAAAGAAAGTAGCCAGGACTCAAAGAACAAGAGTAACAAAGGTTAGGAGAGCTAGGCATTAGAACTACAGAGATTTAATAAGGAACAAGACTTCTAGAAGGTAAGTAAGACCTTCAGACACATTGTAAGAGCCAGAGCTATTAAGATAGACATAGGACATGTCAGCCTATTCCACAGTTTGATAGACATTGACAATTTGAATAAGAGAACATACAAGTTTGACAGAATGTATCAGGAAGAGGAGAAAGTAACTCCTTCATCAAACAAGAGTAGACTTGTTAGTATAGTAACAGAAAAGTGTGAAATGCTTCAGGCAGGCTACAGAACAAAAGCCAGACATACTATAGTACTTACAGACAATAGAGATCAGAACTATCAATCTAAGAGTGTAGAAGAAACACTCAAGAGTCTAGACAAACAATTGTATTTACAGAAAGCAAAAGGAAAGTACAAAGTAAGAGGAATATGTAAAGTACAAGGAACAGAATGAAAACCAGAACTGTCAAGCATTCAATACAATTGTAAAATCAATTCAGACTATTCAAGCAAAACAGACATTGTATTAACAGAACAGTAGTTTAAGGATAGCAAAAGTGAATGCAAATTAGAACTATACAGATTAGTACTTGATTTAGAGAGTAAAAATCAAGCATACACTTACAAAATCAAGTGTTTAACCTTATACACGGTAGATATTGACTATACATTGTACAGGAGCAATGTACAGGAGTACTATAATAGATATGACACTCTAGCCAGGTCCAGGAATAAGAGAGAAAGTAAAATACCTGGATATATACAGTCTTAAATAGAAACACTAAGTTTTTCAGAGTATCAGAGCATACATTATATTAAATCAGTGAACAAACAATCCTATAGCAATACTTTGTGATTGAAAGCAGTCCTAGGCAAGGCATACACTAGTAGTATTAGTGAGAACAATATCAATTCAGAGTGTAGCAAACTATACAGTTTAAAGCCACATATTAAGTATAGTAAGTATAAGAATAGCTCATACTTAGTTCAAGAACAAACAATGGACACAGGAATAGCAAAGTACTGAATATTGTTCAGAAAGGCAGATTTGCATCAGTAAGACCTTCAGAGAGCCTAGCAAAGAATATCTATGTATACAGAGCAATTCAGAGCTCTAGGAGACAGAGAAATAGAAATCTTGACTCAGGATCAGACCCAGACAGTAATAATTCGGATTCCTCTTCATCTAATGACAATAATCAAAGTAATGCTTTATTAAAACTGTTAGACATTGATTTGAGTAATACAGAGGCTACTAAGAAGCACAAGAAACACTTGAGGAAGAAACAGAACAAAGAACTCCTTAAATTGAAAATACAGATGTACAGTACAGAACTAATAGCTTCTACAGTATGCTCAGGTGAACCAGACTTGTAGAAGTATACAAAGTTTGTTATTAAAGTCAATCAGTACATGAAACAATCAGGACTTCATCATTTCCCTAAGAGCCAAGTAGGGATAATGCTAGGTTTTATTAAGGGAAAAGTAATGAATTTCTATTTGTAAAAGATTGTGAACCATAAGTATAGATGGACACTTGCTCAGTTCTTTAGAGGACTTATAGACTTTTGTTTCCCTTCTAACTTTGCTAAAATACTGTAGAAAGAGTTCAACACTTTAAAACAAGGTAATAGGAATGTTCAGGATTATTTGTACAATCTAGAGATGAAAGCTACAAATCTAGGAAACATTTCTCAGAGAGAATTGACTAGACAGGCATGGTATGGATTGAATTCCAAGTACTAGAGGCAATTATGATTAGATTGCTTAAATCCAGACACAGTAGATTACTCAATCTTCAGGGATAGGCTTGAAAGTATTGAGAAAGCAAATGAATCCATAGGAATCAAATGGTACAAAGATTCCAGACAATATTTCAATCTGTAAGAATGTAATAATGATTCTCAGAGTGATTATTTGTATACAGACAGTTCTGATAATTCAGGAAACAATCAATTCACTCTACAGGATAGTAAAAGTGATGATTTCAATCACAGTAACTCTAGTCAGGATACTATACATACAAGTAGTGTAAACACTAAAGGAAAGGCCAGACAATTGTATTATCCATTGAGGAACAATGACTAGTATGAAAGTAAGACAGAAAACAATCACAGGACATATGCTATAGGTTTCAAACATTATTCCCAGTCGAAATTGGATGAAATGAGAGCAAAAGGACTATGTTTTATTTGTGAACAAGATGACCACTTAGCCAGGAATTGTCCTACTCACAATACAATCAGATTGAACAATGTGTAGGATGATTGTTCATCATCTAGTAATGTCAGTATTGGTTACACTACTTTAGATAAGTTAGCAGACAACTTGGACAGTAAGAACTACATAGAATTAGAGTCAATTACAGACTATGAGACAGATTCTTACATATCTAGCAGTAATATACATGTTTTATTGATTTGGATACTTTGTGAAGGCACTACTAAGGATTTAGTAACAGAACTAGAGTGTTCTACAACAGAACACAAGTTCAGGCATGCAAACTACACATTTGAAAGGGCAAATTCAATATATTTGAGACCCTATAAGACTACAGTACTTAGAAATCAAATTGTAAACAAGCAGAACTGTATGAAATAGCACTAGATACATACATTAAGGTACAGACAACTGTATAAAGTATACAATAACATTTTATGCTTGAGAGCAAAGGCATACAGTATGGAAATGATTTTGTATCCCTACAGATATGTATGGTACATGGAAAGGACTAGGAAACACACATACAACCATTGTTTCAAGGAATCTAAGATGCTACAGACACAAGGCAACACATACATAAACACTTCAGAGACACTACTACTAATTCTTAGAGTCACAAATCAAAACAATGCTCTTAAGAAATACAGGTTGTTCACAGACAACAAGAATGTGTACCAGGACATTAGGAAAGGACCTGAGAATGTTAGAAGATCAGAATATAACCAGCCAAATAGTATTATGGTTTACAAAGCAATGTAAATAGTAAACTGTACAAGTAGGACAATCTATCAAGTATTACTAGACTATAAAATACAACTACTCTTGGATACTAAGAAATATTTCAATCTAAACGATTCACACAGGTATTCTATTAAGTTAGAAGGTACATTATACATTAAAAGACAGACATTAGTACATTGAGTAAGGAAAAGTGTATATACATTAAGAAGATGATGATACTGCTCCAGAATAAGTATCAGGCATGGAGATACATTGACAGTGATAGAAAGACACAGACATACACATACATAGTCGATTCTATTCAGTACAGAAAGGTATTCAAAAGTAAAGAACTGTTACAGACATTGTCAGGACTAGTAGAATGTTCAGACATTCAGGTATATTGATTCTACAACATTAGAACAGACATTTACATCTTCAAGATTGAAGAAACAATCAGTACAGAGTATGATTAAAGAACTTTGTATAGAACAATGTTTTATAAGGTACAATTGGATGTTACACTATGAAACTATTCAGTTCATAATGAAGAATTGTTCAGAAACGTCAGAACCAGCTCAGACTACAAGGATATATTGTACAGAACACAGTTTCAGGAGAACATAAGGTATTACATTATGAAATACACTTTCAGATAGTTAGGATTCATTAGAATAGACTCAGGATACTTTATTAGACATATTATAGACATTACAGACACTCAAACAGATGTACTAACACACATATACTTAGGATACATAGTAGGAATTAAGATATTCAAGCTACAGGATGACAATTACAATCTACAGGATGTAAAACTGTTACAATCTAGGTACTACAAGGATAGTAAGACAATACTGAGACTAGGAATGGATACACATTGTATGGAACAAAGTACAGAAGTTCAGAGGGCAACTTTAAGCTAGAGAACAGGTTCAGAACCTGGACAATCTGCTCAATCTGCTCAATCCACTCAAACAGATTATCACACTGCTTTAAGGGAAAGCAAATACAACATACATACAGTCAGCAAACATTAGAGTAATAGTAAATTAGTAATGATTGAACAGACTATTTGAGCATTCAGGAATGATACTTTGACACTATAGAAGGAAATAGAGTATTAGGAAGCTCTAGAACATTTATTAAACAATGATACAGTTTAATCTACTCTAGGAATGAGTAGCTACAATCAGTTTGAAGTACAGAAACACACAGAAGACCTCTTCAGACACTCTAGAAAGGTTTCAGAACCATACCAGACGTCTTACACTGAAAATGAAGTCATATTTCAATGAGAGGGTAAGAGGCACACACATTATATTACATACACACTCTTTGAGTATACAACCAACATGTTTGAACATACATTTCTCTTACATGGATTGTTACAGAATGATTTTGCAAAGGACTTTACAGTACCAGACAGTATTAGTACTACAGGAAACAGGACACATGATAGGTACATGAGGAAAGAATACATTGGAATAAGGACAAGTACACAGAAAGACAGGAAGTCAATGCTAGAATTTATCAATCCATACATGGATATGCTAAATGAACAGGCAATTGGCAGCATACACTCAGGACTTCAGACAGTACTACTATATATATAGACAGGACATTTCATTGAGACATACATGGAACAACACAGTATACAGACAGTTACAGTACTCAGGAAAGTAGAGAACACTACTTAGACATTTTGTAATAGAACATCACACTATTGAAACAATCAGCATCATGCTAAGAACCGTACATCACATGCAGACAATCACAGCAATCAATTCCAAACACCCATGTGACTCATAGAAGCCTACTCTAAGAACACCCAACTATTCTGCATTGCAAGCATTTGCAAACAGAACTGCAAGAGTGTACAGTCTCAGAATTGGCTTACACACATTGTTTTCTCTATGGGATGTACAGATCACATACTTATCACAGGCTCAGAACACAAGTTGTGTCACAGTGAGTGGCTCAGCAAACCATTACATCATCATTGCCTGGATCAAAGTACTGCAATCTTCCAATCAGATAGGACATTGGGGCAATCAAAGTGTTGATCTCAGGAGACTGCCAGAAATCTTGGAACTCTCTGCACTTTGTCTGTACCAATCAGATGATAACAGCATGAGAACCTTCTA
>NW_006760401.1:200762-219737 GCF_000271605.1 Fomitiporia mediterranea MF3/22 | reverse complement strand
GTTCTTGTATATTTGTATTTTCTTTTGTTCAGTCATGACATTTCCCTGTTAGTACTATGCTTTTCCAGAACTCAGAAAACTATAAATACAGCTACTCATGTACTAGATACAGGGGGGAATTCAGATAGTTCACTCATTGATTTAGCTCTTGTCTCTTGTCTCAAAGTCCTCTAGCATGAGGCATAGTTTTAGTCTTCATTGTTTTCTGTATCAGATCGTTTGTTGTGTGCTTCACAAAGTGCACTTTCTGTTATTCACATCACTCTTCCAAGGTTGCAACTGTGCTGGAAGAACTCACACCTGTTTGGAACCACTCTAGTCTCCTAAGACTTGTAGTTTAGCTCCCCCTCAAACTTAATGAATCACCTGTGATCTTCTCTTAGACACTTCACAGGAGTTTCATCTGGAGCCTACTGTAAGGGGGGTTTCCATAGTTAAACAACACAAGTTCCAACAGTTCTCAGCATCCTGAACAGGTTTCTCAGACACCAGCCTGTAAGCTTAGGTCAACTCAGTCACAGTCAGCACCAGTACCTGTATTGAGTAGAACATGCAGATCTGCTAGAATCCAATTGCACTGTGAAACGTCTGATAGTCTGAACACTGGAAGTACAGAATCCAATATTACAGAAACCTTAGGAACACTATCAGAACAGTAGAGTGCTCGAGTCAGTAACAAAGAGGAGGAAGAAGAAGACCTTGTAGCAACATCACTCAATCCCCAAGTAATTGATTTCTGAATTTACAACAAACCACTACATTTCATGTCCCCAGAATTGTGTACAGGATCACTAGCTACCCTACAACCTTCCTGAATCACATCAACATTGTAACTGACTGTAACTGGCACACTGTGTCACAGAAGAGTACAGTTGTCTCTACAGGAAACAGAGACAGTCCAGCAGCCAGTATCTTTACTCACACTAGCAACCAGCATATTATTAGCAACACAGCTCCAATTACAGCAACAGTAACTTGCAAGTAATGTACAACTACTTTAGCAACTACAATTAAACACACAAATTCTATTACAACCAAGACCAGCAGTGCAGCTAATGGCCACATTGAATGTTCCAAAGCTGCCTTGTTGCAGAGCATGTGATGTACTGTCCTTTGACAGAACCAAGCCCTAAGAATTGTAGAGGTATTTTGCAGATGTGGAAAGTCTTACAAACAAATGCAACATAGTCAGAGTAGATATCATTCTGCTTGCAATAAAGTACGTGCCTGTAGAAGTGGAGGATTTGTGGGATAATACAGATAAAACATCTTAGGATACATTTAAGACAGGAGTAATTGTATATTACCTGAGTCTCAAGACAGGAGTACAATATGCTAGAAGTGACTTGGATACTATAGTACAGAAATAGGTAGAGAGAGGAATTACAAATAGGGACAATTTGGGAACATACCACCAAGAGTTTACACTCATAGCAACCTATTTGACAACTAACAATAAGCTGTCACTAGAGGAATCTTACTGTGTTTTTCTGTGTATGTTCTGTAGAGTAATTGCAGAAAAGCTGATACAGAAGTTAGAAATCAAGTATCCAGACCATAAGGACAGACTTACATACAATATTGTGTAAGTCATAGTTACAGCAGGGTTGATCCTTAGGGGATCTACACTCACAGCAGTTAGTGGATCAGATACACTTGTGAGTCAGTCTGTGATTCTAGTCAAACAGGAAGAAGTTAATTTGACAAGTATTGTGGAAGCACTTTAGAGTCTACAATCACAAGTAGAGTCAATGAAGCAAGGCCCAAGATCAGGAGGAGGAGGATATGGTGGAGGTTCAGGTGGAGGATCAGGAAACAGAAGTTACATGTTTTGTAGAGAATCTGGACATTTTATACACAGTTGCTCAAAAGTATTAGAATACATTGTAAACAGGAAGTGTGTACAGAGCCTAGACAATAAAATTATTATAGTCAACAGAAACACTATTTCTGAGATAGGGCAGACCTTGAAGGAAAAGGTTGATAGCCACTTTCTGTTGTTACAAATACACTCTGTTAGTTTCATAGAGGCTATACTAGTCATAGTACACAGTCTAGGAGCTCCTGTACTAGTTACAATAGTAGAGGTTGATGAAGAAGAAGAGGAGGAGGTGGAGAACCTTGCAGAGCTCAAAAGGCTTGAAGTAATGCTTAGAGAAGCCTGTAAGAAGGTTACAGAACAATTGAAAGCAAAGGATGTGAAGGGGAAGAGAAAGCAAGAGTGTGAATACAAAGTAGCAAAACCTACAGATATCAGACTAGTACCAGCAAGTATACAGTGAGATGCAACTGGGACAAAGGAGTACCTGTACTGTTACATTACACTAATTAAGGACCCAGAAATAGCTAGAAGAGTTTTAGATTGTAGCTTGGACTAGGAAGTATATATTACACAGTAGGAGTTGCTCACATTGTCTCCAGAGCTTCAGAAGAAGACTTGCAAATTAGTAATGTCAAGACACTGAACAGATAGAAACACTGTGTTCTACAGTAGAGAACTGCCCATTGCAGGATCAAACAATAGAGTACTACAGTAGTATTACAATGTGTCAGCAGAAGTTAACCATTCACTTCTACTCTGTATACTCAAGGCATTAGTAGACAGAAAAATTGAGGTAGATTGTGTACTAGACCAGGGTTCAAGTATGAACATAGTTCAAGCTGATGTATAGAAAGTATTGAAGATTCTGTTAGATTGTAATATGGCTGTTATGCTTGAAACAGCAGACACAGGTCAGGGATTGACCATAGGACAGATTCTAAGGTTGTAACTCTCTATAGGAATACTTTGTGTAGATATTACAGTACAAGTTGTGCAGAAAGCTCTGTTCAGGATCTTGCTAGGTAGACTGTTCTTTGTGACTACAGAATGTGAAACCAAAGATTTTGTGAACAGGGAGCAGCACATAACACTTTAGGACCTGAATGATCTGTCTAGGAGGTGGTCTCTGTCTACTAGAGTGTAGGCACTGTAATACAAGCTAGAGACAGATTTTTGAGAAGCAACAAGGAACTGGAAACACTGTAATTCTGGAGAGATGCACATATGACAAGCAGATTAGGAACAAACAAGCAGAAGAGTAATAGTAAGACAATGATTCTATACAGAGGAAGAGATGAAGGAAATAGAGTAAATGTGAGAAAGGATTGCAGTCAGGGATCATGAGTCACAGAATCATGGATGATAGAGGTAGCAGAGTCACAGAAGTTAGTAATTCTTGATACACTGGATGACAAACTCAACACAGTTTTGTGGGCTTACAAGAAAGTCACAAATAAGGTGCACCCTGTACCTAGAGTGCTTCCAGAGGAGTTCCACATAGTCAGATGACAGCACCCTAATCCTCTAGCCAGAATGCCTATATTACTAACAATACTACAGCCCTTTGTGCCTACTGGCTGACTTACAGAAGAACAGATGCAAGCAATTAGAGAATTGTAATCAGGATTCCTATAGCCAGAAGAATGGAAGCTCACAGAGAACCTATTAATGCTACAGTCAGAAGCATTTGTGTGGACAGAAGAGGAGCAAGGAACATTAAACCCTATGTATTTTGATCCTATTCAAATTCCAACCATAGAGCATGTACTATGGGTAGAGAAAAGTATTCCAATCACACACAGAATTAAGAAGAGGGTGATTGAGTTGTTGAAGGAGAAGTTGTGTAACAGAGCAATAGAACTGTTGAATTCCTCCTATCAATTGTAATGGTTTTGTGTCACAAAGAAAGACAGAGTATCCTTACAATTTATTATCAATTTGCAGAGGTTAAACACAGTTACAATAAAGGATGCAGCTGTTCTGCCAAACATGGAACTAATTGTGGAAAGCTGCAGAGGTTGTGCATGCTATACACAACTCAATGTACATATTATGTTTGATTAGAGGAGTTTGGATGAGCAGTCTAGAGATCTGACAATGTTCCAGACACTTCTAGGGACGTTTTGCTTGACAGTATTGCTAATGGGTTACACTAACTCAGTACAGATTCTGCATAATGACTTAGTGTTTATTCTTTGTAACAAGATTCCAGATGTTACAAACTTATACACAGACAATGTTCTGGTAATTGGACCCTACTCAAGATATGAGAAAGCAGACAGAACAGAGGAAACGCTTCCTGAGAACAAGAGAGTATGGAAGTTTGTTTACAAGCATCTGATGGACATAAACCAGATTTTGTAGAGAGTGAAAGCTGTAGGAGGGACATTTTCTGGAAAGAAGATAATGCTTTGTGACAAATCCACAATATTTGTTAGGCATAAGCTGATGTATTTAGGGAGAGAGGCTGAAGAATTGCAAATACAGAAGGTTAAGGATTGGCTGCCTTGTGAGAGTGTTACAGAAGTACAGGGATTTCTCAGAACAGTAGGAGTACTTTGTGTTTTTATTTGGAATTATGCAAAGTTAGCACAACCACTCAATTGACTCACACAAAAGAACTTGATATTCAATAAGAATGACAAAGCACAGAAATCTATGGATACACTCAAGGAAGCAGTTTTACATTGCTCTACACTAACACCAATTGACTATGAGTCAGAGTATCTAGTAGTCTTGGTAGTAGATTTGTCTATCATCAGAGTAGGATGGTATATCAGTCAGGAGCACCCAGATTGAAAACAGAGAATAAATTGATTCAGATCAATTAACTAGAATGTAATGTAAGCACAATATTTGTAAGCAAAAATAGAGCTGTTCAGACTTTATCATGCACTTCATACATTGCACATATATCTCATAGGTGTTAAGAGATTAATTGTGAAAATGGACACTTCATACATAAAGGGAATGATCAATAAGCCTGACCTACAGCTCAATACTATGATCAATTGCTGGATAGCCAGTATTTTGCTATTTGATTTTGAGTTCTGCCACATTCCTGCATCAGACTTCAAGTGTACAGACAGATTATTGTAACACTAAGTAGTACTTAAAGACCCTCCAGACAACAACACCTATGAAGACTGGATTGACAAGTCATACAGATTTTACACAGTAGAAATAGAATCTACACAACACAGACATTAGCTGGAACCTTGCAGGTCTACAGAACACAAAGCTTTGTTAGTTGAGTGTGTAGAAACACAGTCCTGGGTTTCAGATGTGATGTACTGGGAGACACACAACAACATTATTGATGAATCATTTCAAGTAAACAAGGACATGCTACAGGCAACACGTTCTGGCAGACTGTAATGTAGATTATTCTCAGAAGTTGTTATTCTGAAACAGAACTGGAATTGGATACATTGAGATAAACCAGAACAACCTGATCCAGAATGTAGAAGAGTAGAAGATGAAGCAGATGAAGGACTACAGGAGTAGGAACCTGGAGGAGAGTCTCACAGAGTTGTAGGAACTGAGGAGGTAGAGGGAGTGGATGACAAAGCAGAGGGTGACAATCTAGAGCTGATAGGGGTTGTGTGTAGTATCTGTAGTAACAAGACTGAGGGTTTGGATGCAACAGCAGAATGATTCCTACAATCACCAACTACTAAAAGGTAAGAAGTAAGACTGAAGGCTGTGAAAGAGTATCTTGGCTTGCTCTGCAAACCAAGTAGAATCACAGACACTGATTTTCCAACATTTATACAATACACTGTACAGTTCTTTGTACAGAACAACAAGATTTGGCATCAAGGTCCTAAAGGAAAGCATTAGATTGTGCCAGATAAGGACAGGAGATGGGAGTTGGTTAGAATAGCACACAAAGACTTAGGACACAAGGGAATCTTTACAGTATGAGCCTGTTTACTAGATCAGTTCTGGTGGCCATCTCTTACAGAAGATGTTAAGTACTTCATTAGGACTTGTCATACATGTCAGACTCAGCAGATGTAACAAGTGCTGATTCTACCAAGTATTCTGGAGATTGTGCTACTTTTCCAAAAGATCCACATAGATACAAAGGTTATACTGAAAGCAGGAAGATTCTAATATATTGTGTACACATACTGTTTGTTATCAGGGTATCCAGAGTTTCACATACTTTGTACAGAGAATGGAAGGACAATAAGACAGTTCATCTTTGAGGAACTTCTATACTGATACAGGGCATGTCCTGAGCTTGTAACAGACAACAGAACACCTTACATTATAGTGCTGGACTATTTGTGAGAACAGTACCACATTAATCATATTTGGATTTCTGTATATAACTCCTGCATGAACAGAATTATTAAGTAGAAACACTTGAATGTATAGGAAGCAATTGTAAAGACAGTAGGAGACAACATTGGACATTAGTATAAGTACACACATTCTGTGTTCTGGGCAGAGCAGATTATGATTCAGAAAGCAACTGGATATTCTCCTTATTACCTTGTTCATAGAGTAGAGCCAATATTACTGTTTGACCTGAACAAGGCAATATATTTGGTTCCACCCAAAGGATCACTACTAATGACAGAGGAACTGATAGTAATACAAGTGTGACAATTGCAGAAGAGACTGGACAACCTTACACAAATGATGGAATGTGTACAGAAAGCCTGCAAAAGATACACAAAGCATTTTGCAGAAGTCAATCATAATCAGATCAAGGACTATAACTTTGCTCCAGGTACACTAGTACTAATCTGTAATTCAAAAGTGAGTAATGACTTAGGACAAAAGATGAAACTGTGATACCTTGGACCATTTGTAGTAGTGTAAAGAATGAAAGGAAACACTTATGTTGTAGCAGAACTGGATGGAGCAGTGGCCAAGTTATGTATTGTAGCATTTTGCTTAATTCTGTATTTTCTACATTCATGTTTAACAGTTCCTATCTTGTGTCTCATTAATGCAGTAGAACTAATGCTGGAAGACACAGAGCTGTACAGGACTAGTTGCAAGGATACAGATGATCTAGACAACTGTGCTTCAGATACTATGCTTGAAGTAGAACCAAGCAGAGAAGTCACAGACTCCCAATCTGAGAATGTACAATTTTTCAATATACTCTCCCAGTCTTGTACAGGAAACTAAAACATAAGGGTTGATTCCCTACCAACAACACTTAACAGTTGTGTAAATCTGTAAATACTGTGTTCAACTGTAGTTCCCTATGCTTTGTTACATTTTATATTCACATACTTCTAATCTTCCATTACATTTCTTCTCATTTACAATAAATTGTAAAAAGCTTATACAACATTCTATAAGTATATAAACCTTTATACAAATTATAATTCTTTTCCACCTATTCCTATCCTATTCCACTAGTTCTATACATAAATTATAAAAATATCCATCCATCCATTCCATTCCTCTTAACTCTCTATTTTATCTATTTTCCTATCTATTCTATCCATTTCTGTTCCATTCTGTTTATTCCTTACATTTCCAGTTTTTTTTCATAAAAACAAAACTGGACTTTTATTTCTCTACTTTCTACCCTGTTCTATTTCCTACTCTAACTCTTCCACCCTACTATCTACAGAGGCTTTTACTGCCATAGTTAAGAAGTTGATACTCTACCTTAGAGTCATAATCTTTGTATTAAACTTGTTCTTCATTATCATCAGTTACAACTCTAGGTCATTCAGCTCCTTAGTCATTTGTGAGTAGAGGTTGCAGACTGTTCTGGCTTCACTATACATAATTAGAGGAATGACAGAATACAGGTTCTGAGTTGTACTGTGTAATTCTACAGTTTGCCTCCTAGTCTTATACTAGATTCCCTTCAGACTATATTTAGAGTAGTAGAATATACATACTATGTACTGGTTTTCTACACAAATGATCACTATTAACATAGTCAAAAATAAGATTGAAACAGACTTACTTAGATTACTATAGTATAGTCAATTTATTACAGTCTAACAAGTAGATTCCTAAGAACCCTTGTACCTCTCTATACACTTTACACACTCAGGTGTGTGGAAAACTATTCCCTCTGTCTAATCTAGAGGGATATTCTCATCCTCCTTACTTGAAGACTCTACTACAACCTTCTGGTTTTTTGTATGTGTTTCCTTGTTAGAAACTAGAATCTCTATCTTTATAATAGTGTACTTCTTACTCAGAAGTACTAGTACTAGCTCTAGACAACAAAATAGAGTCAGTATACTTAGAAAATCAACTACCTCTCATCCACATTACCTCTTTTCTTACTTTTGTCCTCTTTCTTCTTTTCTAACTTTATAACTACTTAAGGAACTAAGAGAAACATTATATTAGCTTAACACAATTTGTTAGTTATACTTGTACTTACTAACTATAACTTGTTTCTCCTTCCTATCCCTTCTTGTATTAACCTTCTCTTTCTTTATAACTAGCTTTTTCTTTTCTAGTTTTACAACTTCTTTAGAAACTAAGTAAAGACAACATTAGTAGTACATAATTTGTTAACTATATGTTTAATTTATACCTAGCTTGTTCCCCTTTTCTACTACTACCTTTAACCTTTCTACATTTGTGACAGTATTAGAACCTGTGTAAACAGTTAGTTATTGTATATAATTTGTTAGTCATACTTATACACATACTTTTAAACCCCTCCTTTTCCTTCCTATCCTTCTACTTTGTTACTAACTGTACTAAAACTATAACCTTCTCCTTCTCCTTCTCCTTCTCCTTCTCCTTCTCCTTCTCTTTCTCCTTCTCCTTCTCCTTCTTCTTCTCCTTCTCCTTCTCCTTCTCCTTCTCCTTCTCCTTCTCCTTCTCCTTCTCCTTCTCCTTCTCCTTCTCCTTCTCCTTCTCCTTCTCCTTCTCCTTCTCCTTCTCCCTCTCTCTCTCCTTCTCCTTCTCCTTTCCTCTCTCCTTCTCCTTCTTTACCTTAGTCTAAGCCTCTTCCTTAACCTTAGCCTACATTACTTTCTCAGCCTCTACCTTTACTTTAGCTCTAGTAGTAGCTTTGTCCTCCTTTACTTTTGTAAGCTCCTCTACTATTACCTTACAATCTACAAAATGTTCTGTATTAGTAGACAGATCAGAAATTAGGAAATAAGAGACTTACTACTAGATTAACTCTCTACTAGTACAGACAAAACCTTCTCACTCTCTGAATTGTTATTATTGTAAGTATTATTGTCTGAGCTCTCTTTGTCTTTAGACTCAGGATCTATAGTTAATCTATTAGTTTCCTCCTTTACAACCTTGTCCTTTAGTTTGTTTTCTGTGTCAGAACCTATAGAGTACATTAGTATATGAGCTAGAGACAATACACTTTACAGAGGTACTTACTAAGTATATGTTTGACTAGCTTGTCATTCACATTCATTCCCTTACTAGCTACTACATTATTGTACATACAATTTCTGAGGAAAATTATAAAATCAGTATAAAAAGAGTAGAAAAGAGTACAACACTTACTATTAGATTTGCTAGAGAGTAACAATAACATAGTGAGAGTGATGGAAGGAAGTAGGAAGAATAAGTGACAATGTTTACATACACACAGAACTTACATTCAGCCTACTAATTATTAAATCAACCATGTGACTACAGACAGTCACAAGTAGACACACTAGGAGATGAAACAATCAGTATCATACTAAGAACTGTACATTATATGTAAACAATCACAGTAATCAATTCTGAACACTTATGTGACTCATAGAAGTCTACTCTAAGAACACTCAACTATTCTGTATTGTAAGCATTTGCAAACAGAACTGTAAGAGTGTACAGTCTCAGAATTAGCTTACACACATTGTTTTCTCTATAGGATGTATAGATTATGTACTTATTACAGGCTCAGAACACAAGTTGTGTCATAGTAAGTGGCTCAGCAAACTATTACATCATTATTGTCTGGATCAAAGTACTATAATCTTCCAATCAGATAGGACATCAGAGTGATCAAAGTGTTGATCTCAGGAGACTGCTGGAAATCTCAGAACTCTCTACACTTTGTCTGTACTGATCAGATGATAACAGTATAAGAACCTTCTACTTCTTTCAATGTAAATCTTGCTTTTCCCTTTTGTATAACATTTCCTGTAGCTAGAATACAGACTACTTAAATTTTCCTCATACATTTTCACCCTATTTTCTTCCAACCTCTGGCAAAAGGTTCTCTTATTTGTTCTTGTATATTTTGTTATTTTTCTTTTGTTCAGTCATAACATTTCCCTGTTAGTACTATACTTTTCCAGAACTCAGAAAACTATAAATACAGCTACTCATGTACTAGATACAGGGGGGAATTCAGATAGTTCACTCATTGATTTAGCTCTTGTCTCTTGTCTCAAAGTCCTCTAGTATGAGGCATAGTTTTAGTCTTCATTGTTTTCTGTATCAGATTGTTTGTTGTGTACTTTACAAAGTGTACTTTCTGTTATTCACATCACTCTTCTGAGGTTGCAACTGTGCTGGAAGAACTTGCACCTGTTCAGAACCACTCTAGTCTCCTAAGACTTGTGGTTTAGCTCCCCCTTAAACTTAACAAATCACCTGTGATCTTCTCTTAGACACTTTACAGGAGTTTTACTATGAGACATTGAAAGTATACTTGGATGATTCAGGAATCAAATCAATTGACTTACAAAGGTATGAACAAGTTGAGACACAAGGAAACAGTATGAGAATACAGTAGGACATTCATTGTGTACAGAGATACTATGTATATATACACATATCTAGTAATATTAGGCTCATACTTTACAATCTCATTGAATTCAAGACAATATTTTCATTTGAAGACAGATATTACACTCTAGGTTACATTCTACAATTAGTATTTGAACATTGAGCTCCATAGAACATTCAGTTTTGCATCACAGTTGGTTATTATACACAAAAGAGTACACATTTGGAGATATTCTACTAATATGAGTACAAGGCACTACATTTACAGGAACTAGTCTATTAGAAAAATTGAGAACATAGTAGAGGAATTTTAGAATACATCTCTACTACCTATTATTGTATGACTATTCTACAAGGGCAGAGAAACATGCAAGGTTAGCTAGAAGCCACAATACTAATATATTCTATTGAGGAAGAAGGTTATAGCTTTGTTGATCAGGGATTTACCTCTACACTTCCTGAAGATACAGGAGAAGAGAATATTTGCAATTACCACACTACCAGAATTTCTACTTCTGTACATATTAATCTACACTGTATGTCTTAGAATACTTAAGAGCTGAAATACTATATCTCCCTAGGAACTCCACCAATTCTCTTCAAAAAGTGTTGTATTAATAGTAACAATTAAGAGGCAACTTTCTTACTTAGTGACTATATAGTAATATTGACTATGTTTAATTCTATTAATGTTTTATCTAGCTTTACATAGTTTAGAACTATACTACTTACTGTCTAGAACACTACTACTGTCTTAACACTCACCAGATCAACTTTGGATCAGTTTAGAGAGGCAGTACTACATTATATCATATGTATGAGTAAGGTATTTTATTATTTACTTGTTACTAACTGTTACTTTTAAGTAAGTTTACTACCTTTTTTTACTAATTTTTAGTATTTAGGACTAAATGCTAGAGGGCAAGTGTAAGGATTTGATTTACTAGTTTGTATTTTGTTATTACTACATTACTGATCATGTTAGATCATTACACAGTAGGACTCACAAGCACACATATTCTCATTGTAGTTAGTTACACTTCCTCCTCATGTATCTACATGTGTTGTACCCTTTATAAAGACAGTATCAATTGCTAAGTAAAGGGGATTCTTTTCCCCTGACCCCTTACTCAAGTACTAGGTTATCCTAGTCAGTAGTTGAGTGAACTAAGAGCAATTAGAATTCTCTTGTGAGGAACAGTAAGTTTCCTTACACTCTCTCTGAATCATTTTAAGTATTTTCCTATACTCTAGATGTTCTACAAGTAGGGAATCATAATATTCCTTCAGAACTATTGGTACAAGGTCTAATAGAACATATATCTTCAAATTCCTACATATGTAGTCATTTTTAATGAGTATACTAGCTAGGTACTCCTCTCCTTTGTCTAATAATTCCTACTGAGTGTTCTAGATCTTTTGTAGAATAACTGTTAGTGACAGTATAGAGGGGACCCAAAGGCTTAATAAGGGGACCCAGGCTACAACTATCCTACACAACAGAAATACAGAATGTAAGTACTAAAACATAGTCAGAACTTGTAAAACAGACAGAGAGAGAGAGTAAGACAAGAGTAGAGTATATAGAGTAAGCCTAAGAGTACAGGACTACCTAGAGTAGATAAGATTAAGACTACAGGACCAGTCTGATCTTGTATGCCTATATATACTAAACTATACAAGAGTACTTAGGGAGTATGAGCTACTAAGAATGATAAGCTATAAAGAATGAGAGAAAGGAAGGTCAAAGATAAAGGTACAAAGAATAAAGGGATAGACAAAGGGTAAGAGACTATAGAATGAACAAAGAATGAAAGAGTGGTCAAAGGAATAGAATGATAAAGTAAGGAGGGGTAGTAGTAAGAGTTAGTACACATATAGTTTATAGACAGTACTCCTAAAGGACAGAAGTCCTAAGTTCTAGTACAGAAGGGTGTAGAACCCTCAGAACTGAAGGTATAAGAGTAGAGAACTGTAACATCACCCCCTCTCTAAAACCAATTGTCCTGATTGATAAACATTAGGCTTGGTTAGTAGTTTAAGCATAAGTCAGAATAGTAGGGTTTGGAAATCTGTAAGACAGAGTTGATACAGAGCACCCAGATAAAGTTGATAGAAGTCTTAGATTACCTTAGTAGTATAGATGAGATTCTTAGCAGGTTCTCAAGTGTGTTCTTCAACTAAGTATCCCTTCTAGTAGATAAGGAACTTGAGCTTTCTGTACACTAGCTTAGTATTTACTATGTACTCTACTTTGTATTCTAGTTCAGAACTAATGAGTTCTAGTAGAGGTAGTAGGGGTTTTTGTTGTGAAGGAAAACCCAGATTATAGTACTAAGACAGTAGAACCTTGTTGAACACTAGGTGTATGTACTTTTATATTGTTAGAAGTTAGAGTTTGTAAGTAAAGGTACTGACCTTCTTTTTAATAATAAAGGGTCTGAAGTACTTGTTGTCCAACTTCTTCATTAAGTGATCTGTGGTCAGGTTAGTAGCTTCTAGTATAACTTTGTCCCCAGGCTAGTAATCCTTAGCTACAGACCTCTTCTAATTATAGTTCTACTTTATAACTTATACTATCTTCTCTAAAAGAGCTTGTACATCCTTCCTAGTCCTATACATCTGTTCTGTAAAGTCTGTTACAGATTTAGAACTACTGTTCCAGTTTAGAACTGTCCTCTAGTATGAATGTCTTTTATGATTAAGGAAGAACAGGGACTGTCCTGTTGTAGAGTGTTACTAGTTATTGTGTACAAATTCTGTTAGAGCTAACTATCCAGACTAATCTGATTACTAATGATTGATGAACATTTGGAGGTAGAGCTTGATCTCCTGATTGACTTACTCAGTTTGACTGTCAGTCTGTAAGTAATATACAGTAGAAGGGTTCTCTTGAATTCTGAGAAGTGTATACAAGTTCTGTATAAATTTTGACTCAAATTGTAGTCTGTAATTATGAATGAGCTTCTGAGAGAGTCTGTACAACTGGAAGACATAATCCTAATAAATGTATACTATGTCTTTAGAAGTAAGTTCTGTTTAGGTTGGAACTGTATAGACTTGCTTAGAGAATTAGTCAACAATTATACAAATAGTGTTGTAACTCTAAGACTTAGGTAGCTTACTAATCAGGTCTACCAAGACTTCTTCCTAAGAGTGATCTAAGATCTAATACAGATGTATGAGAGTCTAAACCCTTGTCTGGTAGGCTTTAGTCTGTTAGTATGTATTGTAACTAGTTACATACTTTAGGATTTCCTTCTACATTCCTAGCTACTAGTAGTTCTAAGTAATAAGTTCCTGTGTTTTGTGTTAGCTCAGATATTCTATAGTCAGATTGTTGTAATGAGCTCAGACAATGTCCTCCTACAGCTTCTGATCCTTCAGAACATACAGTCAGCCTTCCTAGTAAACCTGTCTATCCTTATCCTCCTCCTAGTTCCTAGCCTGCTTCTCTAACTACTTTACTATAACCTAGTCCTGTGTGTGTCTTAAAGCTTACTGTATGTGAGTAACAAAGTCAACATTCTTAGATTTGAGTCAGATCTCTTAGATTGTCTCAAATGTGAAACAGGAATTGTTTAGGAGAACAAGATTTTTATTATCATTCTCTCCCCTTTTATAACCTACTTGTCTTAAGAGTAGATTAGCTTTTGTCATTTGTGTTCTAGGTTTGTAGGTTAGTACAAAGTTATAGTCTTACAGTTCTAACATCTAGCAGGCCTGACAGTAGTTAAGCTTCTGAGACACTCAGAAGTACTAGAGATTAAGGTGATTACTCTAAATCTTAAACTTCTGTATAGTACTAAGAAGATATTAATACTACTCCTCTAGGGAACAGACAATTGTAAGGAGTTCCTTATTATAGATAGAGTAGTTCTGTTCTGTTACAGAGAGGGATTCTGATTAGAACACTATCAGATACTACTTTCTATCAATAAACTAAGACAGTACTACTCTATTTGTAAAGTCAGAAGAGTTAGCTTTAACTCAGAACTTGTTTACAATTGTTAGAACTACTAATACAAGCTTGCTAGTAATAGCTTACTTGAGGGACTTAAACACAGACTGTTGCTAATCACCCTATTACTAAGGAATATCTTTACTAGTAAGATTGTAAAGGGGCTGAGTAATAGTACTAAAGTCTTAAATAAAGTGTTAGTAGTAGTTTACAAACCTAAGGAATGCTTAAACCTGTTTCAGGTTCTAAGGTTGTAGCCAGTTCCAAACTACAGTTACCTTTGTCAGATCTATGTAGACCTCTCCTCCACCAATTATAAAGCTTAGATAATCTACTGACTCCTGTGTAAAAGAACACTTTGTTTCTTAGAGAAACAGTTTATTATTTTAGAGCTACTGTAGAACTGCTTAGATTAGTTAGTAATAGTGCTCAACTGTCTGAGTAAAGATCAGAATGTTGTCTAGATACACACTAACATACTCTGAGTTAATCAGATCTGTAAGAATGTGATTCATGAATGACTAGAATGTTATAGGCAAGTTGGTTAGTCTGAAGAACATTATGGTCAGTTTGTACAATCTATGATTAGTTTAGAACACAGTCTTCTACTCATCTCTGTCTTAGATCTGAATATTATTGTATCCTTATCAAATGTCCAATTTAGTGAAAACCCTGAATGTATACATCTTATTAATGAGCTCCTGAATCAGAGGGAGTAGGTACTTGTTTTTAACAGTACCCTTATTAAGACAATAATAATCTTAAACTAGACAGAGCTTCCTATCTTTCTTTTTGACAAAGAAGAAAGAGGAGACTATAGAGGACTTTAAGGGTCAGATCTAACTGTTCTAAAGATTTTCCTGAAGGAACTTGTTAAGCACCTCCTACTTGTCTCTGTTAAGTAGGTAGACCTTACAATCCTTAGGTTAGAAACCCTCAGTCAATTTAATTGTATAGTTCTAGAGACAGTATTTAGGAAACTAGTTAAATTCCTCTTTACTAAAGACTTTAGGGAACTCTTAGACAAAATCTGACAGGCTGAGTCTATGTGTGTTCTAGAGTAGAGTTGTTCTAAGAGGGTTCTAGACTGGTTCTGTCTTAGACATTCTTTAGATTGACTCTGTCCTACCTTAACTAGAATATGTGTTTACATATCTATCCTAATCAAAGAAGAACAACTAGTTACCTTCATTAGAACTGTTAGTAACATTAGACACATTTGTATCTACTTAAGACAGTAGTATAAGGTAGCTGTAAGACTCAGAACACTAATTGAATACAAGTGTCTACTCTAACTAGTTAATAGTAGGGTTGTAAGCTTTGAGCCATTTGAATCTAATAAAGATGTCTGTCTTTCTAAGGTTAGTAACTCTAAACTCAATACTTTCCTTATGATTCTAAATAGTCATCCATAGTTGGACAAACTTAGTAATCTGACTATTCTAGTTCAGGGTTCTGTTTGTATTGTATACTAGGATTAGAAGTAGAACACATTAAGTAAGAAGGTAGTGTTCCTACACAAAGGCCTTATTAATACACAAACTAGTGTATCTACTGTCTACTAGAGCCATTGTTTAGATCTGGGAGGATCCTAAGAAGGGAGTTAAGAGGACAGGAACCTAGAGCTAGTGTCTAGAATGTTCTCTAATAAACTACTACTTGTTTCAAAGGGAATGTATAGCTTACACAGTCTTGTTGTCTGAGAGGGTAAGTATATGTACTAACATTTCCTCATTAACCTCTCTCTTTCAACAAGGACAGACCCATGTCCTCAACTGTGAACTCAACTGAGACTATCCCTACTTAATACTACAGACAAACTACTAAGTAGTAAATAGAGTTAGGTAGTATTCTAAATGTTCTAAGATCTTAGAATACAGAAGTAGTAGGTCAGATTGTGTGGATTTAGACTCAGATGAAGTACAAAGAGAAGAATCAAAAGAATCAGAAGGAATAAAAGAACTATCTACTTTTGTTTTCAACTTTTTTAATAAATAATTTTGTTGATTTACTTTTTTTACTTTTTCTACTTTTTCTGTTTTCCTTACTTTATTTACTTCTAATCCTACAGTGTCTATTGAATCAAAAGTGGCTGTTAAAAAATCCAAGTCATAGCCCTTCAGTACTATATTTACTATTAGACCTCTATAAATTCCTAGAGTATATAGTCAGAGTCTGAGAGTTCTAAAGTGACTTCCAGATTTGTAGAAAAGGCTTCTCACTACAAATCCTGCTCATTACTTGTCATTACTCTAATGACCTGACAGATATACTATCACTTCTGTAGACAGTCCTTAATTTAGTACTCTGACTTTCTGTAGGTAAAGTATACTCCTTACTTTTAGGCTTCTCTAATATCTATTAGAACAGATTGATTGTAAATTATAGGCAGATTGATCTGAGGGTTCAGAACTGTCAGAGCTGAATGTATGTGTAAGCATTCTATACAGACTTGATACATTTAAGTTGTAGCTTAGTCAAATGAAATAGTGCATGTCTTCTACTTAGTGTAAGTGATTAGTTCTAGTATCATTCTAAGAATCTTATTAACTAGTTCCAGGTAAAGAGCTTTTTCAAGTATTCTAATGAGGACATTATCAAACCTGAGCACAAATCCTACCTTTCAGGCTAGGATATCAAACTCCTGAAAGAAGGTATTAGTAGAACATTTGCCCTGTTACAGAGACACAAGCTTGTTCTACACATTGTACTTCTCATTTAGATTAATAAAGAAAGTACAGAGCTACCTTATGAATTCTGAATACAACTTGTTGTTCTAAAGTCAGATTAGGCTTCTAATCTAATAGCCTTTAATCTAGTTCTAAGCTTAGGTAGCCACATTACCTTCCTTTATAAAGGAGAGGACAAACAGGATACAATTAAGATCTGAGAATAGATTGGTTGAAGTAGTAGCTATGTATAGTTCAACTTAGTACTAGAAGTCCTCAAAGTGCTACCTATTAAAGTCTAAAGGGTAGACTATATACACTTTCTTTCTAAAACAGGTTACAACTTCTAGAACAATTGAAACAGGTTCTGAGAGTGTTAGAGGCATATAGTTGGTAAAGGCCTCTTAAATAGAGGTTTACACATATTAAGCTAGGTCTGCTTGTAACTACTAATCTAGTAGGACAGTAGGGGTGGCAGTTAGTGTAGGAGGGTCTATATTTACACTATAAAGGAATCAGTACTAAACTAAAAGGGGTAATGAATAGAAGAAGGGTAGTAAAAGTTTAAAAGGGTTTAGAAAGTTTAAAATTTAAAAATGTAAAAGGGTTGAGACAAAGAAAAGAGATTGACACAATAGTAAGTACTAATGTCTAAAATGTAGGAGAGTCATAGGGTAGTAATAGGTAGTCTTAATCTGATGTTAGTAACAGTGTAGAGGGGACCTAAAGGCTTAGTAAGGGGACCTAGGCTACAACTATCCTATACAACAGAAATACAGAATGTAAGTACTAGAACATAGTCAGAACTCACAGAACAGAGAGAGAGAGTGTGTGTGAGACAAGAGTAGAGTATATAGAGTGAGCCTAAGAGTACAGGACTACTTAGAGTAGACAAGATCAAGACTACAGAACTAGTCTAATCTTATATACCTATATATACTAAACTACACAAGAGTACTCAGAGAGTATAAGCTACTAAGAATGATAAGCCACAAAGAATGAGAGAAAGGAAGGTTAAAGATAAAGATACAAAGAATAAAGGGATGGACAAAGAGTAAGAGACTATAGAATGAACAAAGAATGAAAGGGTGGTCAAAGGAATGGAATGATGAAGTAAGGAGGGGTAGTAGTAAGAGTCAGTACACATATAGTCTATAGACAGTACCCCTGAGAGACAGAAGTCCTGAGTTCTAGTACAGAAGGGTGTAGAACCCTTAGAACTGAAAGTACAAGAGTAGAGAACTGTAACAATAACTTTACTGCCTGTATACACTATTCCTCTTAACTAGGAGTCTTTAATAAAGGTAACATCTTTGTTATCATACTCTCCCTTATTAAATTAAGGACTTCTAAACAGTGTATCTGCTTTTACAAGTGTTTTTCCAGGTTTATACATTAAAACAAAGTTATAGTCTACTAGTTCTGTTCTCTAGCAAGCCTGTCTGTAGTTTAACTCACCTGAGAGACATACTGTAAGGGGCCTAATTAGAGGGTGTACAAGACCCTTGTAGTCCCTCTAATTAGGTACCTTTTGAGCTTTTCTCTCTAACTGTACTTAATACTAGACTTAAATAGTAAAAAAAATTCTAAGTCAAAATAAAATAAAATAAAATAAGTATGCTGAGTGCTCTATATGGCAACTGTGCCCTCCCCACCTGCCACACCTTGAGCTCACTGTCTCATACAGTGAGCACACACTTTCCTCTGTATCTTACTCAATTCTTAACCAAATTTCTTTATTATTCCTTTAAAATTAATGTAAATCTAGTTGAAACTCATTCATAACACAAATACAATGTTAAATGTATTAATTACTTGTGTATTAA
>NW_006760401.1:196294-199867 GCF_000271605.1 Fomitiporia mediterranea MF3/22 | reverse complement strand
AACTACATGAAGAAAGTGATTATGTAATCCAAAGAATTAATAAAATCAAGAAGATCTGATAGTAACTAAAATCAGAACTCTTCACCTCCCCAAGCTTTAAATAGTGACTGTCCTTAGTCACTTGCTTTAAGAAGCAATAATGAAGGGTAAGTATAAGGAGTGTGGGTAAGGATAAAAGGTATTAATCAAAGTAAGATAAAGAAACAAAGAGTGTGAGTCTCAAGTAAGAATGAGTGTCCATAAAAGAAAGGAGTATAAGGGAATGTTAGAGTAAAGAGAATGTAACCTGTACTAAGGCCAAAGGCTTGCCAGACCAATCCTCTCCAACTCCAACATAGATGGTAGTAGTAGTGAGTAGTGGGTTTCATCCAACAGCTGCTTGGGTCTCAACCTGACACTTCTGGTTCTGATCTGCTAGGTCTGTCAAGGTCAAAATCTGATTACTGTCCTTGAAATCCTTCATCTCACACTCAGTTAACACAAAGAACAGCCTCCTGATTATCATGTTGAACATTGTGTCCTTCACTACATGAACCAGTATCACTATTAATATTCCACCTACTGACACCTTGAGTCTTAGAATGACACCTTTGATTGCAATTGATCCTACATTTGCTAGCCTGAGGTTTGTCTGTACTCACTCCTTTAGTACTCCCAAGTGTTTCCAAACGTCTTTACACATCACATTCATAACAGCTCCCTGGTCCAGTAAGCTCTCAGTCTCCAATTCATTGTTCAGCTTTACTGTTGCTAGCCTGACTGGTACACTTCTGGCCTTGTTGTTACTGACTAGAGTGCCTATCCAACACTCCCTCACTCAACACTACTCTGATCCAACAGCTTCTGACATCCTCCTACATAATCTGCTTGTGCTTGGTATTCTCACTAGGCTTGACTGATTCTCATTGTCTCAGCACTTGATCCTTGCAGATACACTTCTGACCTTGTTCATCTGGCTTGCTACTACCCTTCACAACAGCCTCTACTGCTCATCCATTACACTATTCTCCCTCATCCTTGCTGGTACACTTCCAGCCTTGTTTGCCACACTTGCTCCTCTGCTCCACTCTTGTTCTCATTCTCTAGCTCGAATCTGACTCAATCTGACATAATCTACTACTTTCCTACACAATCTGCTTGTTCTCAGCTCTGCTACTAGGCTTGCCTGTGCTTTGTTGTCCTTGTATACAATACTTGTACCTGTGTGCTAATCTTCTCTACTGTCAGTCCTTGCTTCCTCACTTGTCTCTTCCTCCTCTACCTTTGCAGGTCCACTTCTGGCCTTGTTTGGCATTTTGTCACACATCTGAGTCATCCTCATAAGCTTAGCTGCATACTGGCACTCAAGCTCTGGAGCTATTGCAAACAACTCACAGTGTATCAATGTGACAACACTGTCTATCATCCAGTCTAAGACCTGCTTGATGATCTTGCTCAACTCAGCACTTTGCTTCAGTCTGACTTTGACTAGCTTCATGTTAGCCTTTATGGTCCTTGCCTCCTCTCTTTGTCTCTTCACATCCCTCAAGTGTTCCTCCAACCTTGTCACCTCTACATCCAAATCCACTCCAAGAACAGCTTCATACTTTTCTCCCTCACTTACATTCAACCTATCTTTTGCTTCATTGATTGTGCCTACTGTGAACACAGGCTTGTCTTTGTAGTATCAGTCTATACACTCCTTCAACATTGCTCCCTCTATACTGGCTGGCACAAATGCCCTACTCATTAACACAATCTTCTACCCTAACCTCATACACTTCCCCCTCTGAGTGTACTCACTCACAGTCCTACAGTCATGTACAAAATGTCCTTACTTTCCACAAAAGTTGTAGGTCCTCTTGTGCTTCAGGTCGGATTTCACAGAATCAGTAGATTGGTCAGTTTTGCATGCTTGATTCATTAGCATCTTCCTGGACTTGCTTGCTTTGTTGACCTGGGCTTGTAACTCATTAAGCTTCCTCACAATCTTTGCATACTTGTCTCCTGCTTCTTTCTCTGGCTTCTCCTTTGGCAACATTACTGTCTGGTCTTGGCCTGCCTCTGTCTGCCCTGCTAGAAGAACATGGTCTGCTAGCCTGACTACATTAGCAAATTTGAACAGCTTGCTTGCATCCTTGTCCACATAGAGAATCTCTAGTCATTGTATCAGGTTTGTCCTCAGCATCCCTCTGATCCCTCTCCAGAACTCACAGTCTAACTTGTGTACTAACATCTTCCCTTGCTCCTTCAAGTACTCTGCTTGCACCTGGAACTTGCAGTAGTAGTGGCCAAACTCTGTCTGCACCATCATTTCCTTCTCACTCTGCACATTAACTAGTTGTATGATATTAGCTCTTGTGTAGTGTTGACCATCAATCAGCTCTGGATAGAGCTTTCTGATCTCCTCTTTCACAATGCTCCAATTGTGTGCTCCTTTCTTCTTCAACTCAGGCATAGTAGCCTACAAACTGCTACAGCTTGTTACTGTATAGTATGTCACTTGCTTGCACATCCACTCAGTGTCCTTCTGGAAGTCAGCAGCTAACATCTTAATGTCTTCAAAGAACTGCAGAAGTTCCTCAAGCTTGCTACTGTCAAAGTATGGTGCTTCTCTTGATCCTCTTCTCAGCAGCCATGTTATTGTGCTTCTTGTACATCAAAACAGTCAGTTCAATTCAAAACAAGCTAGGCAAGGCCCTTGAGGCCAAGATCAAGACAAAATCAACCCAGACACCTTAGAACAGAGGCACTACCCCTTACAGTAGGCTCCAAAATGAGAGGCAAGGTTTTGGTGGGCTTGTTCCCTCTAGTGTCATTGTGGGCTCTAGTCAAAACTCTCCCCTGTCTATTCCAAATAGGAAAGAACTAACTACATGAAGAAAGTGATTATGTAATCCAAAGAATTAATAAAATCAAGAAGATCTGATAGTAACTAAAATCAGAACTCTTCAGTGGTTAGGAAGAATGTGTTAGTACTAAGTTGTGTTCATAAGATGAGACATATAAAACTAGTAAAATACTTTTAGTCTCTATAGTACTGACACATTCTTCCTAACCACTCACAAAATTAATGGCTCTATCTTGTATATATGTTTGAAAATAGTATTTCTATAAAGTTTCAAAGTCTGAACATACTTCTATAAATTATTATATAAGAAATATCTTGAAAACTTAGTAAAATATAAGTATTTCAAGCATGTTTCATTAATAACTTAGTAAGTACTCAAGTAATCTCAATAAAACTTTATCCAAATACTGAATATGGTAGTATAATTATAATAAATACTTAGTCATAGGGTAGAGTGTTGTAGAACTAGAAATACAAGTACTTGAAATGTATGTCTAAAGAAAGTAGAGTTGTAGTAAACTTGTACATGTGATATCTCAACAAATACAAGAGCTACAACCTTATAACTTTGTGAAATTATACTACTGTATGATACTTTCCAATACGTCCTAGTATTACATAAAACAACTAACATATAGTAAAGATATATAGACTCTAATATTTGTACTATACTCTTAATAACAATTTACCTTCTTATTTTAAACCTCTCATATCTTATAATAATTTAATACTAATCTACACCT
>NW_006760401.1:152895-193909 GCF_000271605.1 Fomitiporia mediterranea MF3/22 | reverse complement strand
GTATTTTCACTATAACTCAGTCAAATCTTGCTCAAAATTTAATAATTAAAGTGTCTATTTGAAGCATATTTAGAAAACATGAATTTATGTCAAATAATTACTGAATTCTGTGCAGAATTGAGTGAGAAATAGCTATTTTTTTGTTTTGTTTACTTTTGTGACAAAAAATAATGATTTATCAAGTGTGACAATACTTATGAAAAAGGCAGTAACATGAAACTTGTTGTAAACTACTCTAATACACTTATATTTAATTTAGGAATACAGTTTGAGGTCAAGAATAATTTATTGAGTGTAGGGGGGAATAAAGTAAAATAGTTAGTTTTACACATTTTAGCCCCCTCTCAGTAAAGCAGAATAAGCAATCTATTCACAAAAAATTGACTATTTAAATTAAGTATTAACGTATCCAACTAGAATAAACAGTTTTCCAAGCTTATATATTTAGTTTTGATTTAGAGAAAAAATAAAAATGAGTGTTACATAGAAAATTCACATTTTGTACTGTATCTCAGCCAATTTTTACTCAATTTTCTCCATTTATGTTGGAATATGAAATATATTTTATGTTAATGAATTTAGCAACTTAAATCACACAAAATGGTTCAGTATTGATTGAGTTATAGTGAATTTTGTATTCTGACATGTTTATTGTGACAAATTGTCACAAAACACATTAGTGCCAGGTATTTTGAAAACAGCTGTAATGAGTCCATAATCTGTTTTAATTGTCAAGAACATATCCAGTTGCCTTCCAGTGCTAGAGTAAATGTACAAAGCTTCCCTAGAAGAAACTGAGCCTACAAGTCTATAAGGGATGTCTAAAACTATTCCTACACCTTCTACCTCTTTACAGACTTTAGAATTAATAGGTTCATTAAAGAAATAAGAGTCTTCACTGTCTAGAGTGTTATAGTGTAAACAATAATTGTCTATATTTGATTCAGATGTCTAGCATTAATTATTTACATGATAATAACTCTGTTCTAACTCTTTCTCAGACAATACAGTGTCTATACCTAAGGATTGACAAAAGACTCCTCTTCCTCAATCTGTTCCTTGTCTGATTCTTCATCTATAAAGTCCCCTTCCTTTAATTCCTGTATTGTCTCTACAAAAGCAAACCTTTCCTTAGGTCCTATAGCTCTGAGAATCATCCTAACTCTTTAATACTAAGAAGGACAAACTCTAGCAAAGTGACCAATCTCTCTACAAATGTAACAAGCTTGATTTTTCTTAGTATTGTTAATTAAGATGTTCATTGGTTCTCTAGCTCCCAAGAATGTTTTTCTATTGAGAGTCAACCTGAAAGGATGTGAGGTTGGTTGAGAATTTGTCTACACATTTAGAGCTTTAAAATGTGTAGTAGGATTAGATTGAGGAGAGTTGTGAGTCTTGTTAGGAAGATTGAAGTACAGACAGTTGTCAGATTAACTACTAGAGAGTCCCCTATGTGTAAGAGTCTCCCTGAGTCAAGTTTCATTGTTGTCAATCTGAATTGTATACTTTTCTATTTATTATAAGTACTTAGGACTAGTAATAAGTATATTAACTGACAAAATACTTTAGGATTAAGAGTATACTAAAGTAAATCAATTAATATAGAGTCATATACTTTACTACTCAGTCTAGCTTCAGTCTTAAGAATCTCAAACTGTTAGAAAAAGACATTTACAGAGTGATTTCCTTGCTTGAGTTGTCTAAGCTTCTAGATAGTAGTTTCTTTCTTACTAGGGTTATTAAATGATTGCCCTAGTTACTCTATGAATTCTTGGAACAATTGTGTGTAAAGAATTTTGCCATTATTGTCTGTGTTTTGGGTAACCCAATTTTCTACCTATGTAACAACTGTCTCTTCCTTTAAATAAGAAAGTACAAAGAGTATCTTTTTTTTACTATTATAGAAGGCTCTTTCATTAGTAAGGATATACAGGAGACATTCTCTTTTAAAGTCCTAATAATCCTTACCTCCTTTGTACTCTCTAGGAGTAGTAGTAATCTTTCTAGAGTTTCTAGTAAGAGTATAACACATTACTATAGTAACAGCTTGACTAGTAACTTCTGTAATTAATTGAGGACTGAATTCATGTCTAAGTGTATATATACACCTTACTAGGGCTGTACAGGCTTATAGGAGAGTGTAGGAGAGTTTCCTAAAGGATTTGATATTGTTCCTAAAGCTAACTCTAATAAATTAACTTCTGAAGCACTGAATACTCTTTCAAATACTTGAGCAAGCTCCAAAATGTCTAGGTCTTTGTTAGAGGCTAGTGTGAATGATTATGAACAATGTATAAGTTCTAGGAAACGTTCCTTTAACTAGTTTACTACCTAGGCAACTTTGATCTTTCAGTTTTAAACTCTTAAGCTACTTATATATACTTTGTTCTAAGTATAATCTAGTAACTCTTATCTAATAACACTAAATAACTGTAAGACAATGCTGGACTTTTGGACTGTAAGGTCCCTGAAGGTGTTACTACTTGAGAGAGGCTCTAGTCAACCAGTCAACAAAGGCTAAGGATCAAGCTTTACAAGTGGTAGGTCAAAAAGTGTTTAGAAAAGAGTGTAACTATACAAATTACAAAGACAACACACAAACTCAAAAGAGTGAAAGAGAGTGAAGGATAGTAGTAATACAACCTTAAGAATAGAGTATAAAATAATAGAAAAATGAAGTAACAACTGAGTAAGGGATAATATAGAATTAATAGGATAGTAAATTAGTTTAATAGTTCTTTAAGAAAGTAAAAAGTATGTTTATAAAGAGAGTAAGGAATACTCAAACAAGTAGTAGCTCAGCTTAAGCAAACCAATTGAGTAGTAGCTTAGATTTGGCAGATTTGGCAGATTTGGCAGATTGAGTAGGATTGAGTAGGATTGAGTAAGAGGAGTAACTGAGTAGTAGCTTAAGTTAGAGAAAGTTGAGTAGTAGCTCTAACTATATGTAGGAAATGAATCAAACAGTAGTTCAGACTTAAAGGAGAGTTAGATCAGATAGAGAGGATAGTTGAGTAGTAGCTCAGACTAGGAGGATATTGATTGAGTAGTAGCTTAGACTAAGAGTAGTATTAAGGTAAAGATGAGTTTTTTGACTCTTATATTAAGGGAGATGTGTTCTCTAAGTTAATAACACTCTCAAACTACAAATGTAGACCTACAGCCCTTAATCCAACTATATTCCCAAAGCTACTAGCTAGGATTTATACTAGGAGAACAAGTAGAAATATAAGAAGAGTTAAAAAACTAAGAAACTACTGTATCTACAGACTGCTTTTTATAATAACTAAATAACAAGAGTAAAGTAAGGAATGAAACTTGAGAATAAGACCAAAGAAATAATAAGAACAAATATTACAAAGCTAACAGGTGTATCAGAGGCTAGGAAGAATTAATAGAGTATTACATATTAGAGAATATAGACTAAGAGGCTATTACACAAAAGAGGCACAAATTACTATATTAAGTAAGAAATGGATTAGCTACATTGTGATTGTATACACTACCTTACATCTCTGTAGCTCTCTCCTGTACTCAATACTAAGACAATCTTCATAAAACTTTGTAGAACAATAGATAAGATGTTAAGGATTATGAAAATCTAGTAGTAATGTTGGTTTTTTGCAAAACTGACAGAGATATAAAGAAAATGAAATAGGTCCAATTCTATAATCCTAACAAGAGTGTTATAGTACAAACAATAATTGTTTATATTTGATTCAAATGTCTAGTATTAATTATTTACACAATAATAACTCTGTTCTAACTCTTTCTCAGACAATACAGTGTTTATACCTAAGGATTGACAAAAGACTCCTCTTTCTCAATCTGTTCCTTATCTGATTCTTCATCTATAAAGTCCCCTTCCTTCAATTCCTGTATTGCCTCTACAAAAGCAAACCTTTCCTTAGGTCTTATAACTCTGAGAATCATCCTAACTCTTTAATACTAAGAAGGACAAACTCTAGCAAAGTGACTAATCTCTCTACAAATGTAACAAGCTCAATTTTTCTTAGTATTGTTAATTAAGATGTTTATTGGTTCTCCAGCTCTTAAGAATGTTTTTTCTATTAGAAGTCAATCTGAAAGAATGTGAGATTGGTTGAGAATCTGTCTACACATTTGAGGCTTTAAAATATACAGTAGGATTGGATTGAGGAGAGTTGTGAGTCTTGTTAGGAAGATTAAAGTACAGACAGTTGTCAGATTAACTACTAGAGAGTCCTCTGTGTGTAAGAGTTTCCCTAAGTTGAGTTTTATTATTGTTAATCTGAATTGTATACTTTTTCTATTTATTATAAGTACTTAGGACTAGTAATAAACACATTAACTAATGAAGTACTTTAGGATTAAGAGTATACTAAAGTAAATCAATTAATATAGAGTTATATGCTTTACTACTCAGTCTAGCTTCAGTCTTAAGAATCTTAAACTGTTAGAAAAAGACATTTATAGAGCAATTTCCTTGCTTGAGTTGTCTAAGCTTCTAGATAACAGTTTCTTTCTTACTAGAGTCATCAAATGATTGCTCTAGTTACTCTATGAACTCTTAAAACAATTGTGTACAAAGAGTTTTGTTATCAACATCTGTGTTTTGAGTAACTCAATTTTCTACCTATATAGTAACTGTCCCTTCCTTTAGATAAGAAAGTACAAAGAGTATCTTCTTTTTATTGTTATAGAAGGCTCTTTTATTAGTTAGGATATACAAGTAAACATTCTCTTTTAAAGTCCTAATAATCCTTGCCTCCTTTATACTCTCTGAGAGTAGTAGTAATCTTTCCTAAGTTTCTAGTAAGAGTATAACACATTACTATAGTAATAGCTTGACTAGTAGCTTCTGTAATTAATTGAGAGACCAAATTCATGTCTAAGTACATATATACACTTTACTAGAGCTGTGTAAGCTTGTAAGAGAGTGTAGGAGAGTTTCCTAAAGAATTTAACATTATTCCTAAGACTAGTTATAATAAATTAACTTCTAAAGTACTGAATACTCTTTCAAATGCTTGAGCAAGCTCTAAAACATCTGAGTCTTTGTTAGACACTAGTGTGAATGATTATAAACAATGTCTAAGTTCTAGGAACAGTTCCTTCAACTAGTTTACTGTCTAAGCAACTTTAATCTTTTAGTTTTAAACTCTTAAGCTACTTATATATACTCTATTCTAAGTACAATCTAGTGACTCTTATCTAATAACACTAAATAACTGTAAGACAATACTGGACTTTTAGACTGTAAGGTCCCTAAAGGTGTTACTACTTGAGAGAGGCTCTAGTCAACTAGTAAACAAAGGTTAGGGATTAAGCTTTACAAGTAGTAGGTTAAAAAGCATTTAAGGAAGAGTATAGTTATACAAATTGTAAAGACAACACACAAACTCAAAAGAGTGAAAGAGAGTGAAGGATGGTAGCAATTTGACCTTAAGAGTAGAGTATAAAATAATAGAAAAAATGAAGTAACAAATGAGTAAGGGACAATATAGAATTAATAGAATAGTAAATTAGTTTAATAGTTCTTTAAGAAAGTAAAGGTATGTTTGTAAAGGGTGTAAGGAATACTTAAACAAGTAGTAGCTCAATTTAAGCAAACTAATCAAGTAGTAACTTAGATTGGGCAGATTGGGCAGATTGGGCAGATTAGGTAGATTGAGCAGATTGAGTAGGATAAGTGACTAAGTAGTAGCTTGAGTTAGGGAAAGTCAAGTAGTAGCTCTAACTATATGTAGGAAACAAATTAAACAGTAGTTCAGACTCAAAGGAGAGTTGGATTGGATAGAGAGGATAGTCAAGTAGTAGCTTAGACTAGGAGGATATTGATTGAGTAGTAACTTAGACTAAGAGTAGTATTAAGGTAGAGATGAGTTTTTTGACTCTTATGTTAGGAGAGATGTGTTCTCTAGATTAATAACACTCTCAAACTGTAAATGTAGACTTACAGCCCTTAATCTAACTATATTCCCAAAGCTACCAGCTAGGATTTATACTAGGAGAACAAGTAGGAATATAAGAAGAGTCAAAAAACTAAAGAACTACTGTATTTACAAACTGCTTTTTATAATAACTAAATAACAAGAGTAAAGTAAGGAATGAAACTTAAGAATAAGATTAAAGAAATAATAAGAACAAATAGTACAAAGCTAACAGGTGTATTAGAGGCTAGGAAGAATTAACAGAGTATTGTGTATTAGAGAATATAGACTAAGAGACTATTATACAAAAGAGGTACAAGTTACTATATTGGACAAGAAATGAATTAGCTACATTATAATTATATACACTACCTTGTGTCTCTGTAACTCTCTCCTGTACTCAATACTAAGACAATCTCTATAAAACTTTGTAGAACAATAGATAAAATGTTAAGAATTATGAAAATCTAGTAGTAATATTGGTTTTTTTGTAAAACTGACAGAGATATAAAGAAAATGAAATAAGTCTAATTCTACAATCCTAATATAGAGCTAAGTTGTTCTAAGTAGGTTCTAAACTAGTTCTGTCTTAGAAATTCTTTAGATTGATACAGTTCTACCTTAGTTAGAATATGTGTCTATATATCTATCCTAGTTAAAGAAGAACAACTAGTCACCTTCCTTAGAACTGTTAGTAACATTAGAAGTATCTGTATCTACTTAGGTATCTACTCTAACTAGTTAATAGTAAGGTTGTAAGTCTTAAACTATTTGAATCTAATAAAGATGTCTGTTTTTCTAAGATTAGTAACTCTAAACTTAATACTTTCCTTATAATCCTAAATAGTCATTCATAGTTGAACAAACTTAGTAATCTAACCAGTCTAGTTCAGAGTTCTGTCTACATTATATACTAGGATTGAAAGTAGAACACATTAAGTAGGAAGGTAGTGTTCTTATACAAAGGCCTTATTAATATATAAATTAGTATATTTACTATCTATTAGAGTTATTGTTTGAATCTGGAGAGATTCTAAGAAGGGAGCTAAGAGGATAGAGACCTAGAGCTAGTACTTAGAACACTCTCTAATGAATTACTACTTGTTCTAAAGGGAATGTATAACTTATACAGTCTTGTTGTCTAAGAGAGTAAGTATATGTACTAAAATTTCCTTATTAACCTCTCTCTTTCAACAAGGACAGACTCATGTTCTCAACTGTAAACTTAGTTGAGACTATCCTTACTTAATACTACAGACAAACTACTAAGTAGTGAATAGGGCTAGATAGTATTCTGAATATTCTAAGTTCTTAAAACACAGAGGTAGTAGGTCAGATTGTGAGATAAAGTGTAAAGAGAAGAATCAAAAGAATCAAAAGAAATAAGAGAACTATCTACTTTTGTCTTTAACTTTTTCTTTGTTAATAAATAATTTTCTTAGTTTACTTTATCTACTTTATTTATTTCTAATTCTATAGTGTTTATTAAATCAAAAATAACTGTTAATAAATCCAAGCTATAGCTCTTTAGTACTGTATTTACTATTAGACCTTTACAAAATTCTAAAGTATATAGTTAGAGTTTAAGAGTTCTGAAGTGACTTCTAGAACTGTAGAGAAAGCTTCTCTCTACAAATCCTACTTGTTACTTATTATTACTCTAATAACCTGACAAATATACTATTACTTCTATAAACAGTCCTTAATTTAGTACTCTGACTGTTAGTAACAGTATAGAGAGGACCTGAAGGCTTAGTAAGGGACCTAGGCTACAACTATCCTACACAACAGAAATACAGAATGTAAGTACTAGAACATAGTTAGAACTTGTAGAACAGGTAGAAAGAGAGAGTAAGACAAGTATAGAGTATATAGAGTGAGTTTAAGAGTATAGGACTATCTAGTATAGACAAGATCAAGACTACTAAACTAGTCTGATCTTATACACATATATATACTAAACTATATAAGAGTACTCAGAGAATAATGAGTTATAAAGAATAAAGAAAGAGAGGGTCAAAGATAAGTATACAAAGAATAAAGGGGTGAACAAAGGGTAAGAGACTTTAGAATGAACAAAGAATAAAGGGGGTGGACAAAGAAAAGGAGTAATAAAGTAAAGAGGGGTAATAGTAGGAGTTATAGAGAGAGTCAGTCTGTATATAGTTTATAAATAGTGTACCTGAGAGACAGAAGTCCTGAGTTCTAGTATAAAAGAGTGTAGAACTTATAGAACTAAGAGTATAAGAGTAGTAAACTGTAATATTACCCTCTCTCTAAAACTAATCATTCTAATTAGTAAATATTAGACTTAGTTAGTAGCTCAGACATAGGTCAGAACAGTAGGGTTTAGAAATCTGTAAGGCAGAGTTAGTGTAGAGTACTTAGATAAAGTTAATAAAAGTCTTAAATTACATTAGTAGTATGAGTAAGATTCTTAGCAGGTTCTCAAGTGTGTTCTTTAACTAGATACCCTTTCTAGTAGACAAGAAACTTTAGCTTTCTGTATACTAACTTAGTATTTACTACATACTCTACTTTGTATTCTAGTTCAGAACTAACAAGTTCTAGTAAAGGTAGTAGGAGTCTTTGTTTTAAAGGAAAACCTAGGTTATAGTACTAAGACAATAGAACCTTGTTAAACACTAAGTGTATACACTTTTAAGTTATTAGAAGTTAGAGTTTGTAAGTAGAGACACTAACCTTCTTCTTAATAATAAAGGGTCTGAAGTGCTTGTTGTCTAACTTCTTTATTAGACAATCTATAGTTAAATTAGTAGCTTCTAGTATTACTTTGTTACTAGACTAGTAATCCTTGACTGTAAACCTATTCTAATTATAGTTTTACTTTATAACCTGTACTACCTTCTCTAAAAGAGCTTGTACATCCTTCCTAGTTTTACACATCTGTTCTACAAAGTCTGTTACAGATTCAGAACTACTATTTCAGCTTAGAACTGTCCTCTAATACAGATACTTTCTATAGTTGAGAAAGAACAGAGACTGTCCTGTTATAAAGTATTACTAGTTATTGTGTATAAACTCTGTTAGAGCTAACCATTCAGACTAATCTGACTACTAATAATTAATAAACATTTAAAGGTAGAGTTCAATCTTCTGATTAACTTACTTAGTTTAACTATTAGTCTGTAAGTAATATATAGTAGAAGGATTCTCTTAAATTCTAAGAAGGGTATATAAGTCCTGTATGAATTTCAACTCAAATTATAGTCTGTGATTGTGAATAAGCTTCTGAGGGAGTCTGTACAACTAGAAAACATAGTCCTAATAAATGTACACTATGTCTTTAAAAGTGAGTTCTGTTTAGGTTAGAACTGTGTAGACTTACTTAGAGAACTAGTTAACAATCACACAGATAGTGTTATAACTCTAAGACTCAGGTAGCTTACTAATCAGGTCTACTAAGACTTCTTTCTAAGAGTGATCTAGAATCTAATACAGATGTAGAGGAGTTTAAACCCTTGTCTAGTAAGTCTTAGTTTGTTAGTATATATTATAACTACTTATATACTTTAGGATTTCTCTCTACATTCCTAACTACTAGTAGTTCTGAGTAATGAGTTCTTGTGTTTTGTGTTAGCCTAAATGTTCTACAGTCAGATTGTTGTAATAAGCTCAGACAATGTCCTCTTACAGCTTCTAATTCTTTAGAACATACAGTCAGCCTTCCTAGTAAACCTATCTATTCTTATTCTCCTCCTAGTCTCTAGCCTACTTCTCTAACTACTTTACTACAACCTAGTCCTGTATGTTTCTTAGAGCTTACTATATACAGGTGACAAAGTTAATATCCTCAGATTTGAGTCAGATCTCTTAGATTGTTTTAGACACAAAACAGGAATTGTTAAGAAGAACAAGATTTTTATTATTATTCTCCCCCCTTTTATAACCTACTTGTCTTAAGAGTAAATCAGCTTTTACTATTTACTTTCTAGGTTTGTGAGTTAGTACAAAGTTGTAGTCTTACAATTCTAGTATCTAGTAGGCCTAGTAGTAGTTAAGCTTCTAAAGTATCTAGAAGTATTAGAGATTAAGGTAGTTACTCTAAATCTTAAACTTTTATATAGTATTAAGAAGATATTAACACTACTCCTCTAAGGAACAGACAATTATAAGGAGTTTCTTATTATAAATAGAGTAGTTCTATTCAGTTGTAGAGAGGGATTCTGATCAGAACACTATCAGACACTATTTTCTGTCAATAAACTGAGACAGTACTACTCTATTTACAAAGTTGAAAGAGTTGACTTTAACTTAGAACTTGTCTGTAACTATTAGAACTACTAATACAGGCTTACTAGTAATAGTCTACTTAAGGGACTCAAATACTAAAGTCTTAGATAAAGTGTTAGTAGTAGTTTACAAACTTAAGGAACACTTGGACCTGTTTCAAGTTCTAAAGTTATGACCAGTTTCAAACTATAGTTACCTTTACTAGGTCTATGTAAATCTCTCCTCCTCTAATTACAAAGCTTAGATAATCTACTGACTCTTATACAAAGAAACACTTTACTTCTTAGAGAAACAGTTTATTGTCTTAGAGTTACTGTAAAACTGCTCAGATTAGTTAGTAGTAGTACTTAACTGTTTAGGTGAAAATTAGAATGTTGTCTAAATACATACTAACATACTCTAAGTTAATCAGATCTGTAAGGATGTGATTCATAAATGACTAGAACATTATAAGTAAGTTAGTTAGTCTGAAGAACATTACAGTTGGTTTGTATAGTCTATAATTAATTTAGAATACAGTCTTCTACTTATCTCTGTTTTAGATCCAAATATTATTATATTCTTATTAAACATTTAGCTTAGTAATAACTAGAATGTATGTATCTCATTAATAAGCTTCTAGATTAGAGGGAGTAGGTAATTGTTTTTGACTGTACTCTTATTAAGGTAATAATAATTCTAGACTAAACAGAGCTTCCTATCTTTCTTTTTAACAAAGAAGAAAAAGGAGGCTAAAAGGGACTTTAAGGGTCAGATCCAGCTATTCTGAAGATTTTCCTGAAGGAACTTGTTAAGCACTTCTTAATCATCTCTGTTGAGTAGGTAGACCTTACAATCCTTAAGTTGGAAACCCTTAGTTAACTCAATTATATAGTTTTAAGAGTAATATTTAGGAAGCTAGTTGAATTCCTCTTTACTAAAGACTTTAAGGAACTCTCAGACAAAATCTAGCTAGCTAGTCCTGTGTGTGTTTCAGAGGTGAGTTATTCTAAGTAGGTTCTAGACTGGTTCTGTCTCAGAAATCCTTTAGATTGACTCTGTTCCATCTTAACTAGAATATACATTTATATATCTATCCTAATTAAAGAAGAACAACTAGTCACCTTTATTAGAACTGTTAGTAACATTAGAAGTGTTTGTATTTACTCAGAACAGTAGTATAAGGTAGTTATAAGACTTAGAATACTAATTAAACATAAGTGTCTACTTTAACTAGTTAATAGTAGTATTATAAGCCTTAAGCCATTTGAATCTAATAAAAATGTTTGTTTTCTAAGGTTAGTAACTCTAAACTTAATACTTTCCTTATGATCCCAAATAGTCATTTATAGTTGAACAAACTTAGTAATCTAACTATTCTAGTTTAGGGTTCTGTCTGTATTATATACTAGGATTGGAAGTAGAACACATTAAGTAGGAAGATAGTGTTTCTACACAAAGGCTTTATTAATGTACAAACTAGTACATTTACTATCTACTAGAGCTATTGTTCAGATCTGGGAGAATCCTGAGAAGAGAGTTAAGAGGATAGGAACCTAGAGCTAGTGTCTAGAATGTCCTCTAATAAATTGCTACTTGTTCTAAAGGGAATGTACAGCTTGTACAGTCTTATTGTCTGAGAGAGTAAGTATATACACTAACATTTCCTTATTAACCTCTCTCTTTCAACAAGGACAGACTTATGTTCTCAACTGTAAACTCAGTTGAGACTATCCCTACTTAATACTATAGACAAACTACTAAGTAATGAACAGGGTTAGATAGTGTTCCAAATGTTCTAAGTTCTTAGAATATAAAGGTAGTAGGTTAGATTGTGTAGATTTAGACTCAGATAAAGTACAAAGAGAAGAATCAAAAGAATCAAAAGAAACAAGAGAACTATCTACTTTTGTTTTTGACTTTTACTTTGTTAATAAATAATTTTCTTAGTTTACTTTTTTTTAACAAGTATAATAAGAGTGTTAGTAACAGTATAGAGGGGACCTGAAGGCTTAGCAAGGGAACCCAGGCTACAACTATCCTACACAACAGAAATACAGAATGCAAGCACTAGAACATAGTCAGAACTTGTAGAACAGGTAGAGAGAGAGAGTGAGACAAGAGTAGAGTATATAGAGTAAGCTTAAGAGTACAGGACTATCTAGAGTAGACAAGATCAAGACTCCAGGACCAGTCTGATCTTGTACACCTATATATACTAAACTACACAAGAGTACTCAGAGAGTATGAGTTACTAAGAATGATAAGCTATGAAGAATGAAAGAAAGGAAGGTCAAAGATAAAGGTATAAAGAATGAAAGGATAGACAAAGGGTAAGAGACTATAAAATGAACAAAGAATGAAGGGGTGGTCAAAGGAATGGAATGATAAAGTAAGGAAGGGTGGTAGTAAGAGTCAGCATGTATATAGTTTATAGACAGTACCTCTAAGGGATAGAAGTCCTAAGTTCTAGTATAGAAGAGTGTAGAACCCTTAGAACTAAAGGTACAAGGTTAGAGAACTGTAACATCACCCTCCCTCTAAAACCAATTGTCCTGATTAGTAAACATTAGACTCAGTTAGTAGTTCAGGAATAGGTTAGAATAGTAGGGTTTAGAACTCTGTAAGGTAGAGTTGATACAGAGCACCTAGATGAAGTTGATAGAAATCTTAGATTGTCTTAGTAGTATAAGTGAGATTCTTAGTAGGTTCCTAAGTGTGTTCTTCAACTAAGTATCCTTTCTAGTAGATAAGGAACTTGAGCTTCCTACACACTAGCTTAGTATCTGCTACATACTCTACTTTGTATTCTGGTTCAGAACTAATAAGTTCTAGTAAAGGTAGTAGGAGTCTTTGTTGTAAAGGAAAACTAGGATGTAGTACTAAGACAGTAGAACCTTGTTAAACACTGAGTGTATACACTTTCATGTTGCTAGAAGTTAGAGTTTGTAGGTAGAGGTACTAACCTTCTTTTCAATAATGAAGGGTCTGAAGCACTTGTTGTTCAACTTCTTTATTAGGCAATCTATAGTCAGGTTAATAGCTTCTAGTATAACTTTGTTCCTAGGCTAGTAATCCTTGACTGTAGATCTCTTCTGATTGTAGTTCTACTTTATTACTTGTGCTACCTTCTCTAAAAGAGCTTGTGTGTCTTCTCTAGTCTTGTACATTTGTTCTGTAAAGTCTGTTACAGATTCAGAACTACTGTTCTAGTTTAGAACTGTCCCTTAGTACAAATGTCTCCTATAATTGAGGAAGAACAGGGACTGTCCTGTTGTAGAGTGTTACTAGTTATTGTGTACAAATTCTGTCAGGGCTAACTATTCAGACCAATCCAATTACTAATGATTAATAAACATATAAAGGTAAAGCTTAATCTCCTGGTTGACTCACTCAGTTTGACTGTCAGTCTGTAAGTAATATATAGTGGAAGGGTTCCCTTGAATTCTGAGAAGTGTATACAAGTCCTACATGAATTTCAACTCAAATTACAGTCTGTAATTGTGAATGAGCTTCTGAGAGAGTCTGTACAACTAGAAGACATAATTCTAATAAATACACACTATACCTTCAGAAGTGAGTTCTGTTTAGGTTGGAACTACATAGACTTACTTAAAGAATTAGTTGACAATCATACAAATAGTATTGTAACTCTAAGACTCAGGTAGCTTACCAATTAGGTCTACTAAGACTTCTTTCTAAGAGTGATCTAGAATCTAATGTAAATGTAGGAGAGCCTAAACCCTTGTCTAGTAGGCCTTAGTCTGTTAGTATGTATTACAACCAGTCATGTACTTCAGGATTTCCTTCTACATTCCTAGCCACTAGTAGTTCCAAGTAATAAGTTCCTGTGTTTTGTGTTAGCTTGAATGTTCTACAGTCAGATTGTTGTAATAAGCTCAGACAATGTCCTCCTACAGCTTCTAATCCTTTAGAATGTACAGTCAGCCTTCCTAGTAAACCTGTCCATCCTTATCCTCCTCCTAATCCCTAGCCTGCTTCTCTAGCTACTTTACTACAATCTAGTCTTGTGTGTGTCTTAAAGCTTACTATATATAGGTGATAAAGTTAACATCCTCAGATTTGAGTCAGATCTCTTAGATTGTCTTAGACACAAAACAGGAATTGTCTAGAAGAACAAGATTTTTGTTATTATTCTTCCCCCTTTCATAATCTGCTTGTCTTAAGAGTAAATCAGTTTTTGTCATTTGTGTTCTAGGTTTGTGGGTTAGTACAAAGTTGTAGTCCTACAGTTCTAACATCTAGTAGGCTTGGTAGCAGTTAAGCTTCTGAGACACCTGAAAGTACTAGAGATTAAAGTGATCACTCTAAATGTCAAACTTCTGTACAGTACTAAGGAGATATTAACACTACTCCTCTAGAGAACAGACAATTGTAAGGAGTTCCTTGTTATAGATAGAGTAGTTCTATTCTGTTACAGATAGGGATTCTAATCAGAACACTATTAGACACTACTTTCTGTTAATGAACTAGGACAGTACTACTCTATTTGTAAAGTCAGAAGAGTTGGCTTTGACTCAGAACTTGTCTAGAACTGTCAGAACTACTAATATAGGTTTACTAGTAATAGCCTACTTGAGGGACTCAAACACAGACTACTACTGATTATCCTATTACTAAGGAACATCTTTGCTAGTAAGATTGTGAAGGGGCTAGGCAATAGTACTAAAGCCTCAAATAAAGTATTAGTAGTAGTTTACAAACTCAAAGAATACTTAGACCTGTTTCAGGTTCTAAAGTTATAGTCAGTTTCAAACTACAGTTACCTTTGCTAGATCCATACAGACCTCTCCTCCACCAATTACAAAGCCCAGATAATCCACTAACTCCTGTACAAAAGAGTACTTTACTTCTTAGAGGAACAGTTTATTATCTTAGAGCTGTTATAGAACTACTCAGATTAGTTAGTAATAGTACTTGACTGTCTAGGTAAAGATCAGAATGTTGTCCAGATACATACTAACATACTCTGAGTCAATCAGATCTGTGAGTGTAAGGATTTGATTTACTGGTTTGTATTTTATTACTACTACATTACTGATTGTGTCAGATCATTACACAGTAGGACCCACAAGCACATATATTCTTATTGTAGTTAGTTACACTTCCTCCTCATGTATCTACATGTGTACTACCCTATAAAAGACAGTATTGACTGCTAGGTAAAGGGGATTCTTTTCCCCTGACCCCTTGCTCAAGTACTAGGTTATCCCAGTCAGTAGTTGAGTGAACTAAGGGCAATTAGAATTCTCTTGTGAGGAACAGTGAGTTTCCTTACATATTTTTGACTGTACCCACCTAGCACTGAAACCCCTTGCTGGATGCTGAGGAACCAAAGGGTCTGATCAACCCTAGGTCTCTCTCATTGTCTAGTACCTATCAAGAATTTTTAGTGAGTAAAGTTACAATTTTTGAGTAGAAACAGAGACTACTTACTAGATTGGCCCTCAGTAGGTTCACAATGCTTTGGAACACTACAGAACGCTTCTGGAACACATTAGCACATATTAATATGGACTAGCACTGAATATGCTGGAGGTTCACATCAATCAGATGGGTTGAGGACCAGGCATCTGTGAAGGTGAAAAGGAACAAACAGGTGCACATTGAGTTTACAGGCAATGGACAACAAGATTATCCATTGAATATTGATTACAATGTGGCTGCCAAGCCTTGACAGACGATTCCTAGAGGGTACCCAAGTCCAGATATTAATACTAACATGCTAGGATGTAAGTCCTTGTCCCTTGTAGGCTGGAGGCAACCTAATGAACCTATACTAGGTGATAAGTCCTTGTCTGCACAAGGCTAGAGGCACCCTAATGAACTAGTACATACTAATAATGTAGAATTAAGGCATGTAACTGTACCAGCACATATAGTTAGTCAAATGTGTACTGTAGAGCAGAAACTAGTGAGTACTCACACTACTAGGCTTGCAGGAATAGTAAATAGCAGTACAAAGAGTGGAAACACTCAGGCGATTGTTCTTAAGGATTCAGACAGTTGAGTTCAGGATGAACAGGCAATTGGATTTGAGGATTCGTTCAATCGAGTACAGAAGGTTGAGTTTGAGGATTCAACTCACTGAGTACAAGCAATTGAGCTTGAGGATTTGCTCTATTGATTTCAGGCTACTGAGTTTGAGGATTCACTTGATAGAGGACAGGTGATTTGGTTTGAGGATTCACCAAGTCAATATAGAGAGTTAACAGCAAGCATTAAGGAATTTGCAAGCTAATACAAGAGTTACAGAGTGTATATAGTCAGTATCAGTGAGAGTATGGATGAGTATCCAGTAAGTGCACTTACTTCAGAATGGAAACACATCAACAACAGTAATGTAGAGGGTAATAAGACATTTAAGACCCTTTTAGGCAGTGAAGAAAGCAGCCAGGACTCGAAGAACAAGAGTAACAGACAAGGCCAGGAGAGCCAGGCATTGAAACTATAGAGAATCAATGAGGAACAAGATTTCCAGAAGGCAAGTAAGACCTTCAGACACATTGCAAGAGTTAGAGCAATTGAGATAGACATAGAACATGTCAGCCCATTCCACAGTTTGATAGACATTGAAGATTTGAATAAGAGAATGTACAAGTTTGATAGAATGTATCAGGAAGAGGAGAAAGCAACTCCTTCATCAAACAAGAGTAGACTCAATAGTATAGTAACAGAAAAGTGTGAAATGCTTTGGGCAGGCTACAGAACAAAAGCCAGACATGCTATAGTACCCACAGACAATAGAGATCAGAACTATTGATCTAAGAGTGTAGAAGAAACGCTCAAGAGTCTAGACAAACAATTGCATTCACAGAAAGCAAAAGGAAAGTGCAAAGTGAAAGGAAAACACAAAGTACAAGGAACAGAACAAAAACCAGAACTGCCAGGCATTCAATACAATTGTGAAATCAATTCAGACTATCCAAGCAAAACAGACATTGCATCAACAGAACAGTACTTTGAGGATAGCAAAAGTGAACACAAATTGGAACTACAAGAATCAGTACTTGATCCAGAGGGTGAAAATCAAGCATACACCCACAAAATCGAGTGTTTAACCTCATACATAGTAGATATCAACTACACATTGTACAGGAGCAATGTACAGGAGTACTACAATGGATACAACACTCTAGCCAGGTCCAGGAATAAGAGAGAAAGTGAAATACCTGGATATATACAGTCTCAAATAGAAATACCAAGTTTTTCAGGACATCAGAGTACCCCTCACAAAAATAAAAGGAACAAACGATCCCATAGTAATACTTTGCAATTGAAAGTAGTCCCAGGCAAGGCATACACTAGTAGTATTAGTGAGAACAATATCAATTCAGAGTGTAGCAAACTATACAGTTCAAAGCTACATATCAAGCATAGCAAGTATAAGAATAGCTCAAGCAGTAGTTCAAGAACAAACAATGGACACAGGTATAGCAAAGCACTGAATAATGTTTAGAAAGGCAGATTTGCATCAGTAAGACCTTTAGAGAGCCTAGCAAAGAATAGCTATACATACAGAGTAATACAGAGCTCTAGGATACAGTGAAAGGGAAATTTCAACCCAGGATCAGACCCAGACAGTAATAATTCAGATTCCTCTTCACCCAATAACACAGATTCTTACATATCTAGAAGCAATATACATGTCTTATTGATTTGGATACTTTGTGAAGGCAATACTGAGGATTCAGTAATGGAACAAGAGAGTTCTGTAACAGAACACAAGTTCAGGCATGCAAACAACACACTTGAAAGGGTGAATTCAGTATATTTGAGACTCTATAGGACTACAGGACTAAGGAATAGTATAGTGAACAAGTAGAACTGTATGAAACAGCACCAGACAGGTACATTAAGGCACAGACAATTGTATAGTGTATACAATAACATTTTATGCTTGAAAGCACAGGTATACAGTGTAGAAAGGATTCTACAGGACTACAGATACACATAGTACATAGAAAAGACTAGGAAACATGTATACAACTATTGTTTCAAGGATTCTAAGATGCTACAGGCACAAGGCAACACATATATAGACATTTCAGAGAAACTACTACTAATTCTTAGAGCCACAAATTGAAACAACACTCTTAAGAAATACAGGCTGTTCACAGACAACAGGAATGTGTACTAGGACATTAGGAAAGGACCTGAGAATGTTAGAAGATCGGAATATAACCAGCCAGATAGTATTATAGTTTACAAGGCAATACAAATAGTAAACAGTGTAAGCAGGACAATCTATCAAGCATTACTGGACTATAAAATACAACTACTCTTGGATACTGAGAAATATTTCAATCTAAACGATTCACACAGGTATTCTATTAAGTTAGAAGGCTACATCATGCATTGAAAGACAGAAATCAGTACATTGAGCAAGGAAAAGTGTATATACATCAGGAATACAATGATACTGCTTCAGAATAAGCATCAGGCATGGAACTATATTGACAGTAATAGAAAGACACAGACATACACATACACAGTCAATTCTATTCAGTACAGGAAGAGATACAAGATTAGTATTGAGTACTACAAAGGAACTATGTCAGTTGACATTGGAACACACATTTCCATCTTCAGGATTGAAGAAACAATCAGTACAGAGCATGATTGAAGGAATTTGCATAGAACAATGTTCTATAAGGTACAATTGGATGTTATGCTATGAAACTATTCAGTTCATGATGAAGAATTGTTCAGAAACGTTAGAACCAGCTCAGACTACAAGGATATATTGTACAGAACACAGTTTCAGGAGAACATAAGGTATTACATTGTGAAATACACCTTTAGACAGTTAGGATTCATTGGAATAGACTCAGGATACTTTATTAGATGTATTATGAGCATCACAGGCACTCAAATGGATGCACTAGCACACATATACTCAGGATACATAGTAAGAATCAAGATATTCAAGCTACAGGATGACAAGTACAATCTACAGAATGTAAAACCACTACAATCTATGTACTACAAGGATAGTAAGACACTACTGAGACCAGGAATGGATATGCTTTGTATGGAACAAAGTACAGAAGTTCAGAGGGCAACTTCAAGCCAGAGAACAGGTTCAGAACCTAGACAATCTGCTTAATCTGCTCAATCTGCTCAATCTGCTCAAACAGATTATCACACTGCTTCAAGGGAAAGTGAAGACAATACACATACAGCCAGCAAATATTAGAGCAATAGTGAATTAGGAATGATTGAACAGACTATTCAAGCATTCAGGCATGATACTTTGATGATACAGAAGGAAATAGAGTACTAGGAAGCTTAAGGACATCTATTGAACAATGATACAGTTTAATCTACTCTAGGAATGAGTAGTTACAATTGGTTTGAAGTACAAAAACATGTAGAAGACCTCTCCAGACACTACAGATATGTTCTAAGACAGTACCAGACGTTTTATGCCAAAAATGAAGTCATATTTCAACAAGAGGGTGAGAGGCACATGCATTGTATTGTATACACACTCTTTGAGCATACAATCATGTTTGAACACACATTTTTCTTACTTGAGATACTATGAAACAATTTTGCAAAGGACTTCACAGTACTAGACAGTATCAGTACTACAGGAAACAGGACACACAATAGGTACATAAGGAAAGAATACATTGGAATAAGGACAAGGACACAGAAAGACAGGAAGTCAGTGCTAGAGTGTATTGATCCACACATGGATTTGCCAAATGAACAAGGAATTGGCAGCATATACTCAGGACTTCAGGCAGTACTACTGTGCATACAGACAGGACTTTTCATGGAGATACTTATGAAACAATGCAGCATACAGACAGTTACAGTACTCAGGAAAGTAGAGAACACTACTTGGACACAGTGTGATAGAACATTACACTATGAGACATTGAAAGTATACTCAGACAATTCAGGAATCGAATCAATCAACTTACAAAGACACAAACAAGTTGAGACACAAGGAAACAGTATGAGAATACAGTAGGACATTCATTGCACACAGAGATACTGTACATATACACACATATCTAGTGATATTAGGCTCATACATTATGATCTCATTGAAATCGAGACAATATTTTCATTCAAGGATGAATATTACACTCTAGGTTGCACTCTACAATTAGTATTCAGACATTGGGCTCAACAGGATATCCAGTGTTGCATCACAGTTGGTTATTACATGCAAAAGAGTACACATTTAGAGATATTCTACTAATACAAGTGTAAGGCACTACATTTGCAGGAACTAGTCTATTGGAAAAATCAAGGACATAGTAGAGGAATTTTGGAATACATCTCTACTATCTATTATTACATGACTATCCTACAGGAGCAGAGAAACATGCAAGGACAGTTAGAAGCCACAATACTAATACATTCTATTAAGGAAGAAGGCTATAGCTTTGTCAATCAGGGATTTACCTCTGTGCTTCCTGAAGACATGGGAGAAGAGAATATTTGTAATTACTATGCCACCAGAATTTCCATTTCCATACATATTGATCTACACTGTGTGTCTCAGAATACTCAAGAGCCAAAACACCATATCTCCCCAGGAACTCTACTGATTCCCTTCGAAAAGTGTTGTATCAATAGCAACAATCAAGAGGCAACTTTTCTACTAATTGACTATACAGTAATATGGACTATGTTTAATTCTATTAACGTTTTATCTAGTTTCACATGGTTCAGAACCATACTACTCACTGTCCAGAACACTACCACTGTCTCAATATGTACTGGATCAACTTCAGATCACTTCAGAGAGACAGTACTACATTACAAGGATGTTTCCCATATGCATGGGCAAGGTATTTTATTATTTACTTGTTACTAACTGTTACTTTAAGTAAGTTCACTACCTTTTCTACTGATTTTTAGCATTTAGGACTAAATGCTAGAGGGCAAGTGTAAGGATTTGATTTACTGGTTTGTATTTTATTACTACTACATTGCTGATTGTGTCAGATCATTGTACAGTAGGACCCACAAGCACATATATTCTCATTATAGTTAGTTACACTTCCTCCTCATGTATCTACATGTGTACTACCCTATAAAAGACAGTATTGACTGCTAGGTAAAGGGGATTCTTTTCCCCTGACCCCTTGCTCAAGTACTAGGTTATCCTAGTCAGTAGTTGAGTGAACTAAGAGTGATTAGAATTCTCTTGTGAGGAACAGTGAGTTTCCTTACAGTGAGGATGTGATTCATAAATGACTAGAATGTTGTAAGCAAGTTAGTTAGTCTGAAGAACATTACAGTCAGTTTATACAATCTATAATTGGTTTAGAATACAGTCTTCTACTCATCTCTGTCTTAGATCCAAATATTATTGTATCCTAAAACAATCAGCATCACACTAAGAACTGTACATCACATACAGACAATCACAGCAATCAATTCTGAACACTCACATGACTCATAGAAGCCTACTCTAAGAACACCCAACTATTCCACATTGTAAGCATTTGCAAACAGAACTGCAAGCATGCACAGTCTCAGAATCAGCTTATACACATTGTTTTCTCCACAGGATGTATAGATCATGTACTTATTACAGGCTCAGAACACAAGTTGTATCACAGTGAGTAGCTCAGCAAACCATTATGTCATTATTGCCTGGATCAAAGTACTATGATCTTCTAATCAGATAGGACATCAGGGTGATCAAAGTGTTGATCTCAGGAGACTGCCAGAAATCTCAGAACTCTCTGCACTTTGTTTGTACTAATCAGATGATAACAGTATGAGAACCTTCTACTTCTTTTAATGTAAATCTTACTTTTCCCTTTTGTATAACATTTTCCTGTAGCTAGAATGCAGACCACTTAAATTTTCCTCATACATTTTCACCCCATTTTCTTCCAACCTCTAGCAAAAGGTTCTCTTATTTGTTCTTGTATATTTTGTTATTTTTCTTTTGTTCAGTCATAACATTTCCCTGTTAGTACTATGCTTTTCCAGAACTTGGAAAACTATAAATACAGCTACTCATGTACTAGATATAAGGGAATTCAGATAGTGAAACTCCTGTGAAGTGTCTAAGAGAAGATCACAGGTGATTTGTTAAGTTTGAGGGGGAGCTAAACTATGAGTCTTAGGAGACTAGAGTGGTTCTGAACAGGTGCAAGTTCTTCTGACACAGTTGCAACCTTGGAAGAGTGATGTGAATAATGGAAAGTACACTTTGCAAAGCACACAACAAACAATCTGATACAGAAAACAACAAAGACTAAAACTATGCCTCACACTAGAGGACTTTGAGACAAGAGACAAGAGCTAAATCAATGGGTGAACTATCTGAATTCCCTCCTGTATCTAGTACATGAGTAGCTGTATTTATAGTTTTCTGAGTTCCAGAAAAGCATAGTACTAACAGGGAAATGTCATGACTGAACAAAAGAAAAATAACAAAATATACAAGAACAAATAAGAGAACTTTTTGCCAGAGGTTGGAAGAAAATAGGGTGAAAATGCATGAGGAAAATTTAAGTGGTCTGTATTCTAGCCACAGGAAATGTTATACAAAAGGGAAAAGCAAGATTTACATTGAAAGAAGTAGAAGGTTCTCATACTGTTATCATCTGATTGGTATGAACAAAGTGTAGAGAGTTCCAAGATTTCTGGCAGTCTTCTGAGATCAACACTTTGATTGCCCTAATGTCCTATCTGATTGGAAGATTGTAGTACTTTGATCCAGGTAATGATAATGTAATAGTTTGCTGAGCCACTCACTATAACACAACTTGTGTTCTGAGCCTGTAATAAGTATGTGATCTGTACATCCTATGGAGAAAACAATGTGTGTAAGCTAATTCTGAGACTGTACACTCTTGTGGTTCTGTTTGCAAATGCTTACAATACAGAATAGTTGGGTGTTCTTAGAGTAGACTTCTATGAGTCACATGAGTGTTTGGAATTGATTACTGTGATTGTCTGTATGTGATGTACAGTTCTTAGTGTAATACTGATTGTTTTATCTCCTAGTGTGTCTGCTTGTGACTGTCCACAGTCACATGGTTGATTTAATGATTGGCAGGCTGAATGTAAGTTCTGTGTGTGTGTGAATATTGTTACTTATTCTTCCTGCTTCCTTCCATCACTCTTACCATGTCATTACTACTCTCTAACAAATCTGACAGTAAGTGTTATACTGTTTTCCACTCTTTTTATACTGATTTTGTGATTTTCCTCAGAAATTGTATACATAACAATGTAGTAACCAGTAAGGGAATGGATGTGGATGACAAGCTAGTTGAACATACACTCAGTAAGTACCTCTGTGAAGTGTATTGTCTCTGACTTATATACTAATGTACTCTACAGGTTCTGACATGGAAAACAAACTAGAGAACAAGGTTGTAAAGGAGGAAACCAACAGATCAACTATAGATTCTGAGTCTGAAGACAAAGAGAGCTCAGACAATAACACTCACAATGACAACAATTCAGAGGGTAAGGAGGTTTTGTCTGTACTAGTAGAGGGTCAATCTAATAGTAAGTCTTCTATTTCCTGATTTCTAATCTGTCTACTAATACAGAACATTTTGTAGATTGTAAGGCAACAGTAGAGGAGCTTGCAAAAGCAAAGGAGGACAAAGCTACTACTAGAGCTAAAGTAAAGGTAGAGGCTGAGAAAGTAACACAGGCTAAGGTTAAGGAAGAGGCTTAGGCTAAGGTAAAGAAGGAGAAGGAGAGGGGAAAGGAGAAGGAGAAGGAGAGGGAGAGGGAGAGGGAGAAGGAGAAGGAGAAGGAGAAGGAGAAGGAGAAGGAGAAGGAGAAGGAGAAGGAGAAGGCTACAGCCTTAGTACAGTCAGTAACAAAGTAGAAGGATAGGAAGGAAAAGGAGGGGTCTAAAAGTATGTGTGTAAGTATAGCTAACAAATTGTGTATAATAACTAACTATTTACACAGGTTCTAATACTATTGTAAACACAGAAAGGTTGAAGGTAGTAGTAGAAAAGGGGAACAAGCTAGGTACAAATTAAATGTATAGCTAACAAATCATACACTACTAATGTTGTCTTTGTCTAGTTTCTAAAGAAGTTGTAAAACTGGAAAAGAAAAAGCTAGTCACAGAGAAAGAGAAGGTCAATATAAGAAGGGATAGGAAGGAGAAACAAGTCATAGTCAGTAAGTACAAGTATGACTAACAAATTGTACTAAGCTAATACAATGTTTCTCCTAGTTCCTTAAGTAGTTACAAAGCTAGAAAAGAAGAAAGAGGACAAAAGTAAGGAAAGAGGTAATGTGGATGAGGGGTAGTTGATTTTCTAAGTATACTGACTCTATTTTGTTGTCTAGAGCCAGTACTAGTGCTCCTAAGTAAGAAGCACACTATTGTAGAGGTAGAGATTCTAGTCTCTAACAAGGAAACACATACAAAAAACTGGAAGGTTGTAGTAGAGTCTTCAAGTAAGGAGGACAAGGATATCCCTCTAGATTAGATAGAGGGAATGGTCTTCTACACACTCAAGTGTGTAAAGTGTACAGAAAGGCACAAGAGTCCTTAGGGATCCACTTGCTAGACTGTAATAGATTGACTGTACTATAGTAATCTGAGTAAGTCTGTTTCAATCTTATTTTTGACTGTGTCAATAGTGATCATTTGTGTAGAAAACTAGTACACAGTATACATATTCTACTACTCTAGATATAGTGTCTATCTCAAGTACTGGTTGAGGTAGAAGAGGTCAGTTGAGTCTGTAAGGTACAGATGCTAAGAGGGGTCAAGAGTGAGAAGGAATAGGTAGATCTGAGTAGAATGTACAAGTTCTGAAGGTGACAATTAACAAGATGAGAGTAGTGCAGAACAACAAAGCTGTGCTTCAGAACAAGGCAATATGAGACAAGACAAGGTAAGATGGAACATTAACTGAGAAGACTGTCAAACTACACACTAAGAGTCACAGTAGAGAGTAACTTGATTGCTGGAAAGTACAAATTACATGAGGGTATTTATAGAAATTATGAGTCCTTTGTAGCTACTAGTCCTTTGTGAACAAATCTACTACTGTCTCCTTTGTATCAACCCATCTAGGACTCTAGATCTGAGCCCCCTTTGTATTGATCAACTAGCTGTCTGAAGGCTTAGAGTCTTGCCTTTGTGAATTGGAACTAGAGTCCAGAACCCAACTAGTCTGAGTTGAGCAACTAAGACTATTGTGTAGGCAATGATAATGTAATTAAAGGATTGCTGACATGAGGATGATGTGACTTTGATGTGACTGAGCCCTTCTGATTGGAACGTATCAGAATGTACATGTTGTGTGAGTGTGACATCTCCCAGGTGTTTTAGAATGTGACTGTCCCTAGTCACACCTAAGGGTGTAAATTTGTAAACCAGTGCACTTTATGTTTCAATCTTCTGCTTCTTTTTGAGTTTGTCCTTCTTCTTCAACCATGTCATTGTTGTAAGAAGTGAATCAGGTCTACAACTAAGTGTGGGCCCTTGTACAAAGGACATAGGAGTTGCTACAGTATGCAAAGATGGTGGATTGGCTATTAGTAGTAATAGAGTAGAGGGTAGAACTGGTACAGTTGCAGGTAAGTGCTTGGATGTTGTATTGTCTCTAGGTCTTCTGACAAGACACTATAGGCTGATTAGGATGCACTTACTGTATCAAGTGTACAGGCTAGCTTTGTGCTTACTGTGCTGTAGCAGCTCATACTTTAACTCAAAACATAGGTGTTGTGAATCAATACAGAGTACAGTAGCTGTGAGGATGCCCTAATCAGCAAACCACTTCAAGAGTATGAAGATACTATGGCTGTTGACAAACTAAGCATTACTCCTCCAACAAAGCAGGTAGTAGAGGTTGTAGTTCTAAGACTGTCTGATGTGGTTAGGCATACTGTCCAGGATGCTGAGACAGATGCTCCTATGAGTGAACCAGACGTTCTGCTGGGTTCTGAGCTGGAGCATGAGTTGTCTGTGTACCAAGCACACAAGCAGGATCAAACACTGGATAACAAGAGGTTGGACACACTCCTTTGTGAGCAGTAAGGAGTGTAACCAGACTGTCAGAATGATGAGGAGGACAACTTGAGTAGTACATAGTCCCTTCTTTACTTATTGATAATTTGACTGACTACTACTGGTCACTTGATCTAGATGCAGATTACATATATTCAGGCAGGAGGCATTCTGTGTTGTACAAATCAGACTTCCATGAGACAGACTGGGTAGTGGAGGAGGTTGAAAACAGGCAGGTTGAGTTGTGGTTCCAGAACGGTTCTCTAGTGCCAGAGTCAGTGCTAGACAGTGGCCTAACACCTTTGACAAGTCAGAGGTGCAGCAGCTGTATCTGTCAGCACATAGTGTGCATTCAAGAGCATGGTGAGACAATTGCATACTCAGCATGCAAGAAGAGCAAGATCTGTTACTCTCTTACAAAGACTGGTAAGGCAGCAAGGGATACACAGTTGAGGCAGGGGAGGACAATAGTGACAAACCTGTACCCTGTGGCTGGGCTGTCAAGGGTGTGTCTGGAGGATCTGGGTAAGTTGTTCTGAGATCAATACTAATAGCTTTTGAAGACAACATTCTTCTAGGTGAACTCTTAGAACACTTGTCAGACAACAGTAAGTTCTGAGAGGATCTAGAGCTCAAATGTGAGCTTTGTGTCCTTAGAAGGCAGGTGGCTGCCTATTGTGTAATGTTGGATACAACAATACAGGATGTGGAGCAGTTACAGGCTAGGATGAGTGTGAAGGCAAGGTGTTGGAAGGATGGACAGAAGGATGGACAGAATTAGACGTTCTGTTTAGAACAACTGAACCAGTGTAGGTGAGACAGTCAACATAAAAGCTGCCTGTAGAAGTGGCCAATTATAATCCCCCCTCTATAGTTTTGAATAGTATTTTCTGTATGTTCATAGCAATGTGTGATGTTACTAAAGCATGAGTGTGATAATCATAAGGTAATAAGAGTGACTTGGCATTGATAGGTAAACAACAGAGGCAAGGCCATATGCATACTGAAAGTAAGGCAAACTAATGGAATGAGAACAGAATGAGAACAGAACAAGCATAGAACAAAACCAAAAAGAAACAGAACAAAAACAGAACCAAAATAGAACAAGAACAGTGTGAGAACAGAACAAGAACAGAACAGAATGGAACAGAACAGAACAAAGCTCTTAGTACATGACTTTGAGGCTGTTGTGACTAAAGAAATGCAAAAGTGGTCTAAGGGCTACTGGACAAAAACCTGTGTACAAAAAACCTAGTGGGAAAAAACATACTATAGGGAAAACCATACAGGTTTGAAGTGTAAGTCTAACTATAATCTACAATTAGTTAAAAGCAAAATCAAAGAAAAACAGAAGATAGAGTAGAACAGGATCAGAACATTGTCTAGAATATTATAAGGGGTTAATAGAAAAAGGCAAATTCAAGAAAGTAAGGAATGTATAGGTTTATGGTGGTTGGCCACAATTGGCCTTTAGTTGGAGTCAGAGTCCTTAGAAGGCTCATCCAACAGTGGCAGGTTGTCAGTGTTGTTGATTTCATCAGCTAGACCAAAGTTTTTGACAAGACATGTAACCAGAATCAAGAGCATAATGTAGGCAAAGTACAGAACCAAGCAGAACACTATAATGCAAAGACAGGAGACTGATCCATCAAGTTCAGCTACAATATAGGATCCTCCTTGTGTACAACAGACTACTATGTATGGTCCAAGATAGTATGGCTTGGTTTTTTGTCTGAGATCCATTTGTGATTTAGAGTTGTGTATGAGGACTAGTTGACTGGGTTTGAAGTTAAAATCTTTGATTGAGTGTTTGTGTGTTTCTTCAAATTGTTGGAGTAAAGTAATCTGGTCCACATGGACACGTTCTGTGATAGCTTGAAGGTTGGCCAGACGTTTCTGTAGTTGACGTGCTCAAGTTGTGATGAGTTCCATTGTTGTCATGAGTTTGTCTGGTGCTGGAGCAAGATATGTTGCTTCTGTGATATCAAATGGGAGAAGTGGTTCAACACTATGGACAATAAAATAAGGGGACATGCTAGTTGTGCAACAGATTGTGATCCGATCCAACCAAAAGACAGAATGTGTGTGTTCATACCATCATAGTTCATTCCCTTCAGCAGCCTTCATAAGGGCTTCCTGTATGTTGAAGTAGTAGTGTTCAATAATACTATTAGCTTGAGAGTTGTATGTGCTAATATGGATGTGATTGATGTGGTATCAGTTGTGAAGCCAATCTAGTGTGGCAACAAACAGGGTTCTGTTGTTGGTAACAAGTTCTGGGCACACACCAAATCAACAGAGAATATCTTCAAAAATGAATTGTCTAATGCTTTGTCTAGTTTCAGAACAGAGTAAGTGGAACTCAGGGTAGCCAGAGAGTGTGTATTGAGCATGAACAATGTATTGGAACCCTCCTGCTTTTGGCATGAACTTAGTGTTGATGTGTACCTTGGCAAATAATGGGGCAATCTTTGGAATGCTGGGAGGGATCAGGATTTGAGTTGTCTGACAGAGTTGGTATTTGTAGCAGGTGCAGATGTAGTACTTGATGTCAGGTCCAAGGCTAGGCCACCAGAAGTGGTCAAGAAGTCTAGCCCAGACAGAGTAGACTCCTTTATGTCTGAGATTGTCATACACAGTCTTGACAAGATTCCATTGTTAGTCAGGTTCTATTACAAGTTGGTGGTTACTGTTCTGGGTTTTCTGCCACAGTCAGCCAGTCTTGACAAAGAAAGTGGTTGCATAGCAGACAAAGGTGGTGAATTCATGATTTTCCATCCTGGGCAGTCAGAGGCATGTTTCCAAGAAGGTCTTGACTTGTCTGAGACAATATTCTCTAGCATGTGTGTGATTAGTTGTTGGAAATGTCTTGGAAGGTTTGGTATTGTTTGGAACAGTGAACACAGAACTGTAACAGAAGGTGTAAGCTTGGTTGATCCATTCCTCAAAGTCATCTTCTTCTTCTGGGTCAGCTTTGGTACACAGACATTGAGACAGTCTGTTGGTACAAGTAAACTGTGAGGCCAGAATGTGTTGGAACTCAAAGTCAAACAGCAGGATTCTGGCAATCCATCTGTTGATTGTGGCATTCAGTTGTAGGTCTGGGTTATTTATCATACCCTTAATGTAGACAGCATCCATTTCTACTACTAACTTCCTTACTCTGATAAGGTGAATTTGTAGGGCACAGAGTGTGTAGAACAATCTAAAGAGTTTGATCTTAGCTTAGGAGTATTGGGATTGCACTTTGTTCCAGTTAATCAATCTGAATCAGTTGATTTGACAACAACTGTCAAGGTGTTCTTGTCTAAGATAGAATCCTACACCAATAATAGATGAGTCTACAGTGACAATAACCTCCATGTCTGACTCATAGTCAATGGTACATAAGGTGGGGCTATTGATAACAGTGTCTTTGAGTTTGTCCATTACTACTATGTGTTCTGAACAGAACTCAAACAGAACATTGTGCTTGGTCAAATGTGTGAGTGGTCTAGCAAGCTGAGCAAAATTTCGAATAAACATGCAGAGGACACCTACAGTTCTGAGGAATCCTCTAACTTTAGAGACAGATCAACATGTAGGCTAGTTGCAGATTTTCTGGACTTTTGAATCATCTGGCTCCCTTCTAGTGTAGGTACACTTATGACCTAAGACAGTTGTGTACAGTCAGAATGTACACAGCTTCAGACTGGAGAACGTTCTGTAGACTGCTTTGACTCACTGTATAACACAGTTTAGGTTGTGAGTGTGTTCCCATACAAATTGTCAGATACCAGGGTTTCTAGGAACAGTTTTGTACGTTCTGTCCAGAAGTTTGTATCTTATAGTTCCACCTTTGACATAGACATCATTAGTGTAGGGTTGTACTGTATTAGGAATTTCGTCCTGTAAAATAAAAGTAATATCACTGTGTATAATTTGAAAAGAATTAGTATAACCCATTAGAATAACAGTAAGTCAGAACGTTCTGAGTGGTGTCTGAAACGTTGTAAGATTGTAAGAGTGTTCATCAAGAGAGCATTGGTCAAAGACAATGAAGAGATCTAGCACAGAGTAAATGGCCCTTCTGGAGAAGGATTCAACAACCTGTTCAATCATCAGAGGTACAGATGAGTCTTGAATCAAAACTCAGTTGAGTTCCTGGAGGTTGTGAACCAGGCACAGAGACTTTCTGTCTTTCTTTACTATAGTAAACCATTAGGAACAGTAAGATGAGTTTGACAGCTTGTAAACTCTGGTGGCAATTTTGTCTTTGAGAATTTTCACAACTGTGTCAAGGTTTCCCTGTAGAATCTGGATGTTCCTTTGTACCCATAGAATATGTGGAACAGTCAGAATCAAAATCAGATCAAAGTATTCTGGGTCCAGGGCACCTTTCTCAAGCTTGTTCCAGACAAAGGCATCCTCATACATTGAAATCAGGTTGATCAAAAGCTGGCACTCTTCTGGCCAGAGGAAGTTGTATAGATTGATGTCAAGAGCTTCCATACATTCTTGTGTAAATTGGTGTGTTGGAACAAACAGCTTAGGGTACAGTGGTAGTTCCAGCATGTCCTTCAACAGATCAGGATACTTCTATCAAACAATCCAAAACTCTTCTGGGAGAGTTCCAGCAACTGGTCTAACCTTCTTTACTACCTTCTTGTATGCAAATACATTTTCTCCAGGGCTGTCAGGCATGTATAGAACAAAGGGGTCTAATCCTGGGGCAGCTGACAGGGTGACTAGACAACTGAGGAGCAGATTGACTATGGCAGAGACTGGTGTGTGTCTATTGTAGGATAGTGTGTGTGTGTCAGGAATTGTAGCTTCAGTAGTATCAGAACTCAAATTGGAACACTGTTTGTCCTGAACACTGAGGGGCTGATTAACTAATATAGGAGTTGAGAGATTAGTGATTACTGCAAATCCTTGTTTATTATGTTTCTGTAGAACAGTTTGTGTTCTAGTCATAACTCAGTACTTCTGTTGATGATCTGAGGGATCTGATAGTGTTATGGACTGGTTACTGTTAATGAAGTCCTTTGTTTTGCATTCTGTGATAGTAAAGAATGGTTGGCCTAGGAGTGCCTCAAACAGGGCTTGACAAACGACTTGAGCTTGGAGGGCAATGTTGACTCTAGCAATATTAATCTTTACATTCTCAACAGTACTGAGTGTCAGTGCTTGTCCAGAGTTGGTGGTTTCAAGCATAATTGCAAGATTGGAATACAGATGGATTCTGAGACGTTTCTATACATCCTCACAAATGATGCAGAGTGTTACTCCTTAGTCTAGAATACAGTAGATTTCTTTAGTATCTTTGAAGATGGCTTTAACTGTATGTAACAGTATAGCCTGTTCTACAACCAACTCTAGGCTCCACACATGCTGTGAGACTTGAGCTACAATTGCATCTTTGGAAGTTGTTAGTTCTGAGGGTTCTGTCAAGACAAGGTGCATGGCAGTGTTCAGAACTTGCCTAGTAGATGACAGTTCCTTGACTTGCTTTCAGACATCAGGTGCAATTGACAACAGCTCCTTCAGGGTGAGGCTGATGCTAGAGTCTAGAATGCAAGAGACTATCTGCTAGACAATAACAGGGTCTTTAATAGGAGAGAGATTATGGTACTGATGTGGTTCTGGTAGTGGTCTGGCAGTAGGCTTGTTGGTGTGCTTTAATCTGTCATGCTTCAGGGCCTGGCTTACTTTGGCAGGTAGTGTAGGCTTTGGTTCCAGCTTAGGTTCCTTGTCCTTCTTCTTTAGAATGCTTGTTGTTCTGTGCCTTAGAACCTCTACTCTGTCAAACTTGAGCTTCTTACCAGTAGTGACTTTCTTCTTTACCTCTCTGAGTAAGACTTTGAGTCTTTCAACCTTGTATTCTGCTTCCAAGACTTCTTTAATATATGTGGCTGGAACAGCAAACAATGTTTAGGATACTGGTGCTGGCTTTACAATTTTGAGGAGGGACACTATATACAGTAGTGTGTCCTGTACATCTTGGGAGACTTGGGCATGCTTTCTAGGGTTGGTTGTGTGATACTAGTCAAAACAATCCATGAGTAGTTGACCTTGGATTGTTGACAGAACAAACAATCTGTCAGGGAGAACAACCTTTCTGGATGTGTTCTAGATGCACTTTCTGTCATGAATGAACTCATTAACCTTTGGACACAAGCAAATGAAGTGTCTGTCTTCTCTGTAGAAGGAGCAGTTTGTGTTGTAGGGCAGCCCTGTAGAATGAGCAGATTGTGCAGATTGTACAGATTGCATACTTGTGTTTCCCACAAACAGGGAACTGGTCTTGCATTCAAACGAGTCTAACTTGTTTTAGAATGAGTAGAGCAAATCAAGGATGGTGACCATGTTTGTGTCTTCTTTCTTTATTGGAACAGTTCTGGAACTCATTGTTCTAGTTGTATTGGCTGTCTTTCCCAAGTGTTGCAAAGCCATACCTCCCTACATAAGCTTGACAGCCTCAACAACTTTAGTGTATGTGTAAGCCATACAACTGTTGTGGTTGGGGTTGTAGGCTAGCAAATGGAGAGTTAGCTGATCTTTGAAGGCACCTGTGATACTGTCAAGGAACACTTTGTTCTGATCTTCTTCTGTGATTTCTTTCTTTGAGACTAGGAAGCTTGCTATCTTCTGGAATTCATGCTAGTACTCTACAAACTCCTCTCAGTTCTGGATTCTAGTAACAGCCCATTGTTGGACCAGGATATAGAGGTCATTCTTTGTATAGTAGCAATTATGGTCAAGAGACAGGTATAATCCAAGAATTGCTGCTTGAGCAGCTTGCCAATCTGAGGCACTGTCTGCAGCTTCAGGTATTGAGGCTCAGATCTTAGAATCAGATTGGTTAGTGTAATATTTTACTCTCCAGATAAGCTGTTGATTAGAAAGTTGGAACTCATCTCCAATCATTTCTACTTCTTCAAGGAACCAAGGCAGGTCCTACACATTGGTTCTGTCATAACAGGGAGTATTACAGCTTGTTTGGTGTAGGGGCAGGCTAGTCTGTCCTTGGATTGTAACTAGCAGGGCATTTAGAATGTTGGTTGTGGCTGGCTGACCACTTAGAGTACTAGCTGTGGCAGGCAAGCTGCTCAGATTATTCTGTGAGCTCATCTATTGAGACTGGGAACTTATTAGATTGTTCTGTGTACTCAGAACTGTTAGAACAATCAGAATTAGTGGAAACACTAGAGTGATTGTGTGGTCCTCTTCTTGAACAGACAGAACAGGAGATGCAGAACAAGTAGAGTTGTGTGTAGAGGTTGATAGAAACAAACTAGGGAACAAACTATGAAACGTGGATGGTGAAGCTGAGCTGGATTGCTCAAGAGGTTGTACAGAAACCCCTTTGGAAACAGGACTGGGCATGTAGAATATAGGTTGTGAGAGGTTGTAGTTGACCAAATCTAATTCAGGTCTGGAATCTGATTCTTCTGTGATTGAGTTGGTGTACTCTCAGTAGCACTGCCACCTGTTGGCTGCTCAGCCTACTTGAGACACCTTGAGAAACCCCCCTTACAGTAGGCTCCAAAATGTCTATCTCAAGTACTGGTTGAGGTAGAAGAGGTCAGTTGAGTCTACAAGGTACAGACACTGAGAGGGGTCAAGAGTGAGAAGGAATAGGTAGATCCAAGCAGAATGTACAAGTTCTGAAGGTGACAATTAACAAGACAAGAGTAGTGTAGAACAACAAAGCTGTGCTTCAGAACAAGGCAATATGAGACAAGACAAGGCAAGATGGAACATTAACTGAGGAGACTGTCAAACTACACACTAAGAGTCACAGTAGAGAGTAACTTGATTGCTGGAAAGTATGAATTACATGAGAGTATTTATAGAAATTATGAGTCCTTTGTAGCTACTAGTCCTTTGTGAACAAATCCACTACTGTCTCCTTTGTATCAACCCATCCAGGACTCTGAATCCAAGCCCCCTTTGTATTGATTGACTAGCTGTCTGAAGGCTCAGAGTCTTACCTTTGTGAATTGGAACTGGAGTCCAGAACCTAACTAGTCTGAGTTGAGTGACCAAGACTATTGTGTAGGCAATGATAATGTAATTGAAGGATTGCTGACATGAGGATGATGTGACTTTGATGCAACTGAGCCCTTCTGATTGGAATGTATTGGAACATATGTGTTGTGTGAGCATGACAATAGCCTGAAAGGAATCCAGTGTAAGACTAGGAGGCAAACTGTAGAATTGTATAGTATAACTCAGAACCTGCATTCTATCATCCCTCTAATCATGTGTAGTGAAGCTAGAACAGTCTGTAACCTCTACTCACAGATGACTAAGGAGCTGAATGACTTAGAGTTACAGCTGATGACAATGAAGAATGAGTTTGATACAAAGATCATGACTCTAAGACAGAGTATCAACTTCTTAGCTATAGTAGCAGAAGCCTCTGTAGATAGTAGGGTAGAAGAGTTAGAGTAGGAAATAGAACAGGGTAGAAAGTAGAGAAATAAAAGTCCAGTTTTGTTTTTATGAAAAAAAACTGGAAACATAAGGAATAAACAGAATAGAACAGAAATGGATAGAATAGATAGGAAAATAGATAAAATAGAGAGTTAAGAGGAATGGAATGGATGGATGGATATTTTTATGATTTATGTATAGAACTAGTAGAATAGGATGGGAATAGGTGGAAAAGAATTATAATTTGTATAAAGGTTTATATACTTATAGAATGTTGTATAGGCTTTTTGCAATTTATTATAAATGAGAAGGAATGTAACAGAAGATTGGAAGTATGTGAATATAAAACATAACAAAGCATAGGGAACTGTGGTTGAACACAGTATTTACAGATTTACACAACTGTTAAGTGTTGTTGGTAGGGAATTGACCCTTATGTTTTAGTTTCCTGTACAAGACTAGGAGAGTATATTGAAAAATTGTACATTCTTGGATCAGGAGTCTGTGACTTCTCTACTTGGTTCTACTTCAAGCATAGCATCTAAAGCACAGTTGTCTAGATCATCTGTATCCTTACAACTAGTCCTGTACAGCTCTGTGTCTTCCAGCATTAGTTCTGCCACATTGATGAGATGTGAGATAGAAACTGTTAAACATGAATGCAGAAAATACAGAATTAAGCAAAATGCTACAATATGTAACTTGGCCACTACTCTATCCAGTTCTGCTACAACATAAGTGTTTCCTTTTGTTCTTTGTACTACTACAAACAGTCCAAGGTATTACAGTTTCATCTTTCATCCTAAGTCATTACTCACTTTCAAATTGTGGATTAGCACTAGTGTACCTGGAGCAAAGTTGTAGTCCTTAATCCAATTATGATTGACTTCTGTGAAATGCTTTGTGTATCTTTCACAAGTTTTCTGTACACATTCCATCATTTGTATAAGGTTGTCTGGTCTCTTCTACAATTGTTGTACTTGTATTACTATCAGTTCCTCTGTCATTAGTAGTGATCCTTCAGGTGGAACCAAATACATTGCCTTGTTCAGGTCAAACAGTAATATCAGCTCTACTCTATAAACAAGGTAATAAGGAGAATATCCAGTTGCTTTCTGAATTGTAATCTGCTCTGCCTAGAACACAGAATGTGTGTACTTATACTAATGTCCAATATTGTCTCCTGCTGTCTTTACAATTGCTTCCTGTATGTCCAAGTGTTTCTACTCAATAATTCTGTTTGTGCAGGAGTTATACACAGAAATCCAAATATGATTAATGTGGTACTGTTCTTGCAAATAGTCCAGCACTACAATGTAAGGTGTTCTGTTGTCTGTTACAAGCTCAGGACATGCCCTGTATTAGTATAGAAGTTCCTCAAAGATGAACTGTCCTATTGTCCTTCTGTTCTCTGCACAAAGCATGCAAAACTCTGGATACCCTAATAACAAACAGTGTGTGTACACAATATATCAGAATCTTCCTACTTTCAGCATAACCTTTGTATCTATGTGGATCTTTTGGAAAAGCAGCACAATCTCCAGAATACTTGGTAGAATCAGCACTTGTTGTATCTGCTGAGTCTGACATGTATGACAAGTCCTAATGAAGTACTTAATGTCTTCTACAAGAGATAGTCACTAGAACCAATCCAGTAAACAGGCTTGTACTGTAAAGATTCCCTTGTGTCCTAAGTCTTTGTGTGCTATCCTAACCAACTCCCATCTCCTGTCCTTATCCAGCACAATCTAATGCTTTCCTTCAGGACCTCAACACCAAATCTTGTTGTTCTGTACAAAGAACTGTACAGTGTATTATATAAATGTTGGAAAATCAGTGTCTGCAATTCCACTTGGTTTGTAGAGCAAGCCAAGATACTCTTTCACAGCCTTCAGTCTTGCTTCTTGCCTTTCAGTGGTTGGTGATTGTAGGAATCGTTCTACTGTTGCATCCAAACCCTCAGTCTTGTTACTACAGATACTGTACACAACCCCTATTGGCTCTAGATTGTCACCCTCTGCTTTGTCATCTGCTCCCTCTACCTCCTTGGTTCCCACAACTCTGTGAGACTCTCCTCCAGGTTCCTACTCCTGTAGTCCTTTGTCTGCTTCATCTTCTGCTCTTCTACATTCTGGATTGGGTTGTTCTGGTTTATCTCAATGTATCCAATTCTAGTTCTGTTTCAGAATAACAACTTCTGAGAATAATCTACATTACAGTCTGTCAGAACATGTTGCCTGTAGCATGTCCTTGTTTACTTGAAATGATTTGTCAATAATGTTGTTGTGTGTCTCCCAGCACATTGCATCTGAAACCCAGGACTGTGTTTCTACACACTTGACTAACAAAGCTTTGTGTTCTGTAGACCTGTAAGGTTCCAGCTGATGTCTGTGTTGTGTAGATTCTATTTCTGCTGTATAAAATCTGTATGACTCATCAATCCAGTCTTCATAAGTGTTGTTGTCTGGGGGGTCTTCAGGTACTACTCAGTATTACAATAATCTGTCTGTACACTTAAAGTCTGATGCAGGAATGTGGTAGAACTCGAAATCGAATAGCAAAATACTGGCTATCCAGCAATTGATTGTAGCATTAGACTGTAGGTCAGGCTTATTGATCATTCCCTTTATGTATGAAGTGTCCATTTCCACAATTAATCTCTTGACACCTATGAGATATATGTGCAATGTGTGAAGTGCACAATAAAGTCCAAACAGCTCTATTTTTGCTTACAAATATTGTACTTGTGTTGTGTTCCAGTTAATTAATCCAAATCAATTTATTCTCTGTTTTCAATCCAGGTGCTCCTGACTAATATACCATCCTACTCTAATGATAGATGAATCTACTACCAAGACTACTGGATACTCTGACTTGTAGTCAATTAGTGTTAGTGCAGGGCAATGTAAAACTGCTTTCTTGAGTGTGTTCATAGATTTCTGTGCTTTGTCATTCCAATTGAATATTAAGTTCTTTTGTGTGAGTCAATTGAGTAGTTGTACTAACTTTGTGTAATTCCAAATAAAAACATGAAGCACTCCTACTGTTCTGAGAAATCCCCATACTTCCATAACACTCTTGCAAGGCAGCCAATCCCTAACCTTCTGTATTTGCAATTCTTCAGCCTCTCTCCCCAAATACATTAGCTTATGCCCAACAAATATTGTAGATTTGTTGTAAAGCATTATCTTCTTTCCAGAAAACGTTCCTCCTACAGCTTTCACTCTCTGCAAAATCCAGTTTACATCCATCAGATGCTCATAAACAAACTTCTGTACTCTCTTGTTCTTGGGAAGCATTTCCTCTGTTCTGTCTGCTTTCTCATATCTTGAGCAGGGTCCAATTACCAGAACATTGTCTGTGTATAGGTTTGTAACATCCAGAATCTTGTTGCAAAGAATAAACACTAAGTCATTATACAGAATCTGTACTGAGTTAGTGTAACCCATTAGCAATACTGTCAAGTGAAACGTCCCTAGAGGTGTCTGGAATGTTGTCAGATCTCTAGACTACTCATCCAAACTCCTCTGATCAAATGTGATATGTAAATCGAGTTGTGTATAGTATGTACAACCTCTACAGCTTTCTGCAATTAGTTCCATGTTTGGCAGAACAGCTGTGTCCTTTATTGTAACTGTGTTTAACCTCTGCAAATCAATAATAAATCACAAGGATACTCTGTCTTTCTTTGTGATGCAAAACCATTACAATTGATAGGAGGAATTCAACAGTTCTATTACTCTGTTACACAACTTCTCCTTCAACAACTCAATCACCCTCTTCTCAATTCTGCATACAATTGGAATACTTTTCTCTACCCATAGTACATGCTCTACAGTCAGAATTTGAATAGGATCAAAATACATAGGGTCTAATGTTCCTTGCTCCTCTTCTGTCCATACAAATACTTCTGACTGTAGCATTAATAGGTTCTCTACAAGCTTCCATTCTTCCAGCCATAGGAATCCTGATTACAATTCTCTAATTGCTTGCATCTGTTCTTCTGTAAGTTGGCCAGTAGGCACAAAAGGCTGTAGTATTGTCAGTAATATAAGCATTCCAGCTAGAGGATTAGGGTGCCATTGTCTGACTATGCAGAACTCCTCTAGAAGTACTCTGGGTACAGGGCACACCTTATTTATAACTTTCTTGTAAGCCCACAAAACTGTGTTGAGTTTGTCATCCAGTGTATTAAGAATTACTGACTTCTGTGACTCTACTACCTCTATCATCCATGATTCTGTGACTCATGATCCCTGACTGTAATCCTTTCTTGTATTTACTCTATTTCCTTTGTCTCTTCCTCTGTATAGAATCATTGCCTTACTATTACTCTTCTGCTTGTTTGTTCCTAATCTGCTTGTCATATGTGTATCTCCCTGGAATTACAGTGTTTCCAGTTCCTTAATGCTTCTCAAAAATCTGTCTCTGGCTTGTATCACAGTGCCTACACTCTGGTAGACAGAGACCACCTCCTAGACAGATCATTCAGGTCCTAAAGTGTTATGTGCTGCTCCCTATTTGCAAAATCTTTGGTTTCACATTCTGTAGTCACAAAGAACAGTCTACCTAGCAAGATTCTGAACAGAGCTTTCTGCACAACTTGTACTGTGATATCTATACAAAGTATTCCTATAGAGAGTTGTAACCTCAGAATCTGTCCTACAGTCAATCCCTAACCTGCATCTACTGTTTCAAGTGTAACAGCCATATTACAATCTAACAGAATCTTCAATGCTTCCTATATGTCAGCTCAAACTATGTTCACACTTGAACCCTGGTCCAGTACACAATCTACCTCAATTTTTCCATCTACTAATACCTTAAGTATACAGAGTAGAAGCAAATGGTTAACTTCTGCTAATGTGTTACAATACTACTATAGTACTCTATTGTTTGATCCTACAACAGGCAGTTCTCTACTGTAGAATACAGTGTTTCTATCCATTTAGCACCTTAATGTTACTAATTTGCAAGTCTTCTTCTGAAGCTCCAGAGACAATGTGAGCAACTCCTACTGTGTAATACACACTTCCTGGTCCAAGCTGTGATCTAAAACTCTTCCAGCTATTTCTGGGTCCTCAATTAGTGTAATGTAGTAGTACAGGTACTCCTTCATCCCAGTTGTGTCTTACTGTGTACTTGCTAGTACTGGTCTGATATCTGCAGGTTTTGCTACTTTGTATTCACACCCTTGCTTTCCCTTCCCCTTTGCATCCTTTGCTTTCAATTGTTCTGCAACCTTCTTGTAGGCTTCTCTAAGTATTACTTTAAGCCTTTCAAGCTCTGTAAGGTTCTCCACCTCCTCCTCTTCTTCTTCATCAACCTCTACTATTGTAACTAGTACAGGAGCTCCTAAACTGTGTACTACAACTAGTATAGCCTCTATAAAACTAACAGAGTGCATTTGTAACAACAGAAAGTGGCTATCAACCTTTTCCTTCAAGGTCCACCCTATCCTAGAAATGGTGTTTCTGTTAGCCATAATAATTTTATTGTCTGGGCTCTGTGTACACTTCCTGTTTGTAATGTATTCTAATACTTTTGAGCAACTGTGTATAAAATGTCCAGATTCTCTACAAAACACACAACTTCTGTTTCCTGATCCTCTGCCTGAACCTCCACTGTATCCTCCTCCTCCTGATCTTGGGCCTTACTTTATTGACTCTACTTGTAATTACAGACTCTGAAGCACTTCTACAATGTTTGTCAAATTAACTTCTTCCTGTTTGACCAGAATCATAGGCTGACTCACAAGTGTATCTGATCCACTAACTACTGTGAGTGTAGATCCCTCAAGGATCAACCCTGCTACAACTACAACTTGTGTAATATTGTACACAAGTCTGTCCTCATAGTCTAGATACTTGATTTCTAACTTCTGTATCAGCTTTTCCACAATTGCTCCATGGAACACATACAGAAAAACATGGCAAGATTCCTCTAGTGACAGCTTATTGTTAGTTGTCAAATAGGTTGCTATGAGTGTAAACTCTTAGTAGTATGTTCCCAAATTGTCCCTATTTGTAATTCCTCTCTCTGCCCATTTCTGTACTACAGTATCCAAGTCACTTCTAGCATATTGTGCTCCTGTCTTGAGACTCAGGTAATACACAATTACTCCTGTCTTAAATGTATCCCAAGATGTTTTATCTGTATTATCCTACAAATCCTCCACTTCTACAGGCATGTACTTTATTACAAGTAGAATGATATCCACTCTGACTATGTTGCATTTGTTTGCAAGACTTTCTATGTCTGTGAAATACCTCTGCAATTCTTGGGGCTTGGTTCTGTTAAAGGACAGTGTATCATATACTCTACAACAAGGTGGCTTCAGAATGTTCAATGTGGCCATTAGCTGCACTACTGGTCTTAGTTATGATAGAATTTGCACATTTACTTGTAGTTGCTAAAGTAGTTGTGTGTCACTTGCAAGTTACTG
>NW_006760401.1:129073-137549 GCF_000271605.1 Fomitiporia mediterranea MF3/22 | reverse complement strand
CTCTTGTCTCTTGTCTCAAAGTCCTCTAGTGTGAGGCATAGTCTTAGTCTTTATTGTTTTCTGTATCAGATTGTTTGTTGTGTGCTTTACAAAGTACACTTTCTGTTATTCACATCTCTCTTCCAAGGTTGCAACTGTGCTAGAAGAACTTGCACCTGTTCAGAACCACTCTAGTCTCCTAAGACTTGTGGTTTAGCTCCCCCTCAAACTTAACAAATCACCTGTGTTCCTCTCTTAGACACTACACAGGAGTTTCATCTAGAGCCTACTGTGAGGAGGGTTTCCATAGTTAAACAACACAAGTTCCAACAGTTCTCAGTATCCCAAACAGGTTTCTTAGACACTAGCCTGTAGCCTTAGGTCAACTCAGTCACAGTCAGCACCAGTACCTGTATTGAGTAGAACATACAGATCTGCTAGAATCCAATTGTGCTACAAAATGTCTGATAGTCTAAACACCAGAAGTACAGAATCTGATATTGTAGAAACCTTAGAAACACTATTGGAACAGTAGAGTACTTGAGTTAGTAACAAAGAGGAGGAAGAAGAAGACCTTGTAGTATTATTACTCAATCCTCAAGTAATCAGTTTCTGAATTTGTAACAAACTGCTACATTTCACATCCTCAGAATTGTGTACAAGATTGCCAGCTACCCTGTGACTTTCCTAAACCACATCAACATTGTAACTGACTGTAACTGGAACACTGTGTTACAGAAGAGTACAGTTGTCTCTACAGTAAACAGAGACAGTCCAGCAGCCAGTATTATCACTCTTACTAGTAACCAGTGTATTGTTAACAACACAGCTCTAGTTACAGTAACAACAACTTGTAAGTGACATACAACTACTTCAGCAACTACAAGTAAACATACAAATTCTATTACAACCAAGACTAGTAGTACAGCTAATGGCTACATTAAATGTTCTAAAGCTGTCTTGTCATGAAGCATATGATACACTGTCCTTTAACAGAACCAAGCTTTAAGAGTTGCAGAGGTATTTTACAGACATGGAAGGTCTTACAAACAAATGCAACATAGCCAGAACAGATATCATTCTACTCACAATAAAGTATGTGCCTGTAGAAGTGGAGGATTTGTAGGATAATACAGATAAAGCATCTTAGGATACATTTAAGACAGGAGTAATTGTGTATTACCCAAGTCTTAAGACAGGAGTATAATATGCTAGAAGTGACTTGGATACTGTAGTACAGAAATGGGCAGAGAGAGGAATTACAAATAGAGACAATTTGGGAATATACTACTGAGAGTTTACACTCATAACAACCTATTTGACAACAAACAATAAGCTGTCACTAGAGGAATCTTGCTGTGTTTTTCTACACATGTTCTGTAGAGTAATTACAGAGAAACTGACACAGAAGTTAGAAATCAAGTATTCAGACTATGAGGACAGACTTGCATACAATATTGTATAAGTCATAACTGTAGTAGGGTTGATTCTTAGGGGATTCACACTCACAGTAGTTAGTAGATTGGATACACTTGTGAGTCAGCCTGTGATTCTAGTCAAACAGGAGGAAGTTAATTTGACAAGCATTGTGGAAGCACTTTAGAGTCTACAATTACAAGTAGAGTCAATAAAGTAAGGCCTAAGATCAGGAGGAGGAGGATACAGTAGAGGTTCAGGCAGAGGATCAGGAAACAGAAGTTGTGTGTTTTGTGGAGAATCTAGACATTTTATATACAGTTGCTCAAAAGTGTTAGAATACATTACAAACAGGAAGTGTGTACAGAGCCTAGACAATAAAATTATTATGGCTAACAGAAACACTATTTCTGGGATAGGGCAGACCTTGAAGGAAAAGGTTGATAGCCACTTTCTGTTGTTACAAATACACTCTGTTAGTTTTGTACAGGCTACACCAGTCATAGTACACAGTCTAGGAGCTCCTGTACTAGTTACAATGGTAGAGGTTAATGAAGAAGAAGAGGAGGAGGTGGAGAACCTTACAGAGCTTGAAAGGCTTGAAGTAATGTTTAGGAGAAGCCTGTAAGAAGGTTGTAGAACAATCAAAAGTAAAGGATGTGAAGGGGAAAGGAAAGTAAGAGTGTGATTACAAAGTAGCAAAGCCTACAGATATTAGACCAATGCTAGTGAGTATACAGTGAGACAGAACTAGAATAAAGGAGTACCTGTACTACTACATTGTGCTAATTGAGGACCCAGAAATAGCTGGAAGAGTTTTAGATCACAGCTTAGACTAGGAAGTATGTATTATACAGTAGGAGTTACTTGTATTGTCTCTAGAGCTTTAGAAGAAGACTCATGAATTAGTTACATCAAGGTGCTGAACAGATAGAAACACTACATTCTACAGTAGAGAACTGTCTGTTACAGGATTGAACCTTTGTGTACTGTAGCAGTATTACAATACATTGGTGGAAGTCAACCATTTGCTTCTACTCTGTATGCTTGAGACAATAGTAGACAGAAAAATTGAGGTAGATTGTGTACTAGACCAGGGTTCAAGTGTGAACATAGTTCAAGCTAACATATAGGAAGCATTAAAGATTCTGTTGAATTATAATATGGCTGTTATGCTTGAAACAGTAGACACAGGTCAGGGATTGACTGTAGGACAGATTCTAAGGTTGTAACTCTCTATAGGAATACTTTACATAAATATTACAGTACAAGTTGTGTAGAAAGCTCTGTTCAGGATCTTGCTAGGTAGACTGTTCTTTGTGACTACAGAATGTGAAACTAAAGATTTTGCAAATAGGGAGCAGTACATAATGCTTTAGAACCTGAATAATCTGTCCAGGAGGTGGTCTCTGTCCACTAGAGTGAGGGCACTATAATATGAGCTGGAGACAGATTTTTGAGAAGTGTCAAGGAACTGGAAACACTACAATTCTAGGGAGATACACATATGACAAGCAGATTAGGAACAAACAAGCAGAAGAGTAATAGTAAGGTAATGATTCTATACAGAGGAAGAGGTGAAGGAAATAGAGTAAATGTAAGACAGGATTGTAGTCAGGGATTATGAGTCACTGAATCATAAATGATAGAGGTAGTAGAGTCATGAAAGTCAGTAATTCTTAATACACTAGATGACAAACTCAACACAGTTTTGTAGGCTTACAAGAAAGTTGTGAATAAGGTGTACTCTATACTCAGAGTACTTCCAGAGGAGTTCTGTATAGTCAGACAACAGCACCCTAATCCCCTAGCTAGGATGCCTATATTACTAATGATACTACAGCCCTTTGTGCCTACTAGCTGACTTACAGAAGAACAGATGTGAGCAATTAGAGAATTACAATCAGGATTCCTATAGCTAGAAGAATGGAAACTTGTAGAGAACCTATTAATGCTACAGTCAGAAGTGTTTGTATGGACAGAAGAGGAGTAAGGAACATTAGACCCTACATACTTTGATCCTATTCAAATTCCGACTGTAGAGCATGTACTATAGGTAGAGAGAAGTATTCTGATTGTACACAGAATTAAGAAGAGGGTGATTGAGTTGTTGAAGGAGAAGTTGTGTAACAGAGTGATAGAACTGTCAAATTCCTCCTATTAATTGTAATGGTTTTGTGTCACAAAGAAAGACAGAGTATCCTTACAATTTATTATCAATTTGCAGAGGTTAAACACAGTTACAATAAAGGATACAACTGTTCTGCCAAACATGGAACTAATTGTGGAAAGCTGTAGAGGTTGTACATACTATATGTAACTCAATTTGCATATTGTGTTTGATCAGAGGAGTTTGGATGAGTAGTCTAGAGATCTGACAACATTCTAGACACCTCTAGGGACGTTTCACTTGACAGTATTACTAATGGGTTACACCAACTCAGTACAGATTCTGTATAATGACTTAGTGTTTATTCTTTGTAACAAGATTCTGAATGTTATAAACCTATACACAGACAACATTCTAGTAATTAGACCCAGCTTAAGATATGAGAAAGCAGACAGAACAGAGGAAATGCTTCCTAAGAATGAGGGAATACAGAAGTTTGTATACAAGCATCTGATAGACATAAACCAGATTTTGCAGAGAGTGAAAGCTGTAGGAGGAATGTTTTCTGGGAAGAAGATAATACTTTATAACAAATCTATAATATTTGTTGAGTATAAGCTGACATATTTGGGGAGAGAGGATGAAGAATTGCAAATGCAGAAGGTTAGGGATTGGCTGCCTTGTGAGAGTGTTACAGAAGTATGAGGATTTCTTAGAACAGTAGGAGTGCTTTGTGTTTTTATTCAAAATTATGCAAAGTTAGTATAACTACTCAATCAACTCAATATTCAATTAGAATGATAAAGTACAGAAATCTATGAATGTACTCAAGGAAGCAGTTTTACATTGCCCTACATTAACACCAATCAACTATGAGTCAGAGTATCCAGTAGTCTTAGTAGTAGATTTGTCTATCATTAGAGTAGGATAGTATATTAGTCAGGAGCACTTGGATTACAAACAGAGAATAAATTGATTCAGATTGATTAACTGGAACATGATGCAAGTGTAATATTTGTAAGCAAAAATAGAGCTGTTTGGACTTTATTGTGCACTTCATACATTGTACATATATCTCATAAGTGTTAAGAAATTAATTGTAGAAATAGATACTTTATACATAAAGGGAATGATTAACAAGCCTGACCTACAGCCTAATGCTACAATAAATTGCTGAATAGCTAGTATTTTGCTATTCAATTTCAAGTTCTACCATATTCCTGCATCAGACTTTAAGTGTACAGATGGATTATTACAATACTAAGTAGTACCTGAAGACCCTCCAGACAACAAAACCTATGAAGACTGGATTGACAAGTCATACAGATTTTACACAGTAGAAATAGAATCTATACAACACAGACATTAGCTAGAGATTCACAGGTCTACAGAATGTGAAGCTTTGTTAGTCAAGTGTATAGAAACATAGTCCTGGGTTTCAGATGTAATACACTAGGAGACACACAACAACATTATTAATGAATCATTTCAAGTAAACAAGAATATACTACAGGCAACACATTCTAGCAAACTGTAATGTAGATTATTCCTGGAAGTTGTTATTCTAAAACAGAACTAGAATTGGATACATTAAGATAGACTAGAACAATCTGATCCAGAATGTAGAAGAGTAGAAGATGAAGCAGACAAAGGACTACTAGAGTAGGAACCTAGAGGAGAGTCTTGTAGAGTCATACAAACCAAGGAGGTAGAGGGAGTGGATGACAAAGTAGAAGGTGACAATCTAGAGCTGATAGGGGTTGTGTACAGTATCTGTAGTAACAAGACTGAGGGCTTGGATATAACAGTAGAATGATTCCTACAATCACTAACTGCTGAAAGGTAAGAAGCAAGACTGAAGACTGTGAAAGAGTATCTTAGCTTGCTCTACAAACCAAGTAGAATTGTAGATGCTGATTTTCCAACATTTATATAATACACAGTACAGTTCTTTGTATAGAACAACAAGATTTAGTATTAAGGTCCTAAAGGAAAGTATTAGATTGTACTAGATAAGGACAGGAGATGGGAGTTGGTGAGGATAGTACACAAAGACTTAGGACACAAGGGAATCTTTGTAGTACAAGCCTGTTTACTAGATTGGTTCTAGTGGCCATCTCTTACAGAAGATGTTAAGTACTTTATTAGGACTTGTCATACATGTTAGACTCAGCAGATACAACAAGTGCTGATTCCACCAAGTATTCTAGAGATTGTACTGCTTTTCCAAAAGATCCACATAGATACAAAGGTTATGCTGAAAGTAGGAAGATTCTAATATATTGTGTATGTACACTATTTGTTATTAGGGTATCCAGAGTTTTGCATACTTTGTGTAGAGAACAGAAGGACAATAGGACAGTTCATCTTTGAGGAACTTCTATACTAATATGGGGCATGTCCTAAGCTTGTAACAGACAATGGAACACTTTATGTTGTAGTGTTAGACTATTTGTAAGAACAATACTACATTAATCATATTTGGATTTCTGTGTATAACTCCTGTACAAACAGAATTATTGAGCAGAAACACTTGAATGTACAGAAAGCAATTGTAAAGACAGTAGGAGACAATATTAGACATTAGTATAAGTACATACATTCTGTGTTCTAGGCAGAGTAGATTACAATTCAGAAAGTGACTGAATATTCTCCTTATTACCTTGTTTATAGAGTAGAGCTGATATTACTGTTTAACCTGAACAAGGCAATGTATTTGGTTCCACCTGAAGGATTGCTACTAACAACAGAGGAACTGGTAGTAATACAAGCACAACAATTGTAGAAGAGACCAGATGACCTTATACAAATGATAGAATGTGTTTAGAAAGCCTATGAAAGATACACAAAGTATTTCACAGAAGTCAATTGTAATCAGATCAAGGACTACAACTTTGCCCCAGGTGTACTAGTACTAATCCACAATTCAAAAGTGAGCAACAACTTAGGATGAAAGATAAAGCTGTAATACCTTGGACTGTTTGTAGTAGTATAAAGAATGAAAGGAAACACTTATGTTGTAGCAGAACTGGACAGAGTAGTGGCCAAGTTATGTATTGTAGCATTTTGCTTAATTCTGTATTTTCCACATTTACATTTAACAGTTCCTATCTCATGTCTTATTAATACTACAGAACTAATGCTAGAAGATGTAGAACTATACAGGACTAGTTGTAAGGATACAGATGATCTAGACAACTGTGCTTTAAATACTATGCTTGAAGTAGAACCAAGTACAGAAGTCATAGACTCCTAATCTGAGAATGTACAATTTTTCAATATACCCTTCTAGTCTTGTACTAGAAACTAAAACATAAGGATTGATTCTCTACTAGCAACACTTAACAGTTGTGTAAATCTGTAAATACTGTGTTCAACCACAGTTCTCTATGCTTGTTACATTTTATATTCACATACTTCTAATCTTCTATTACATTCCTTCTCATTTACAATAAATTGTAAAAAGCCTATACAACATTCTATAAGTATATAAACCTTTATACAAATTATGATTCTTTTCCACCTATTCTTATTCTATTCTACTAGTTCTATACATAAATTATAAAAATATCCATCCATCCATTCTATTCCTCTTAACTCTCTATTTTATCTATTTTCCTATCCATTCTATCTGTTTCTGTTCTATTCTGTTTATTCCTTACATTTCTGGTTTTTTTTTCATAAAAACATAACTAGACTTTCTATTTCAATACTTTCTACCCTATTTTATTTCCTACTCTAGCTTGTCTACTATACTATCTATAGAGGCTTCTACTATTATAGTTAAGAAGTTGATACTCTGTCTTAGAGTTATAATCTTTGTATTAAACTCATTCTTTATTATTATTAGCTACAACTCTAAGTTGTTCAGTTCCTTAGTCATCTGTAAGTAGAGATTGTAGACAGTTCTAGCTTTACTATGTGTGATTAGAGGGATGACAGAACACAGACTCTAAGTTGTACTGTATAATTCTACAGTTTACTCTCTAGTCTTATACTAGATTCCCTTTAGACTATATTTAGAGTAGTAGAATATATACACTATGTACTAGTTTTTTACACAAACAATTACTATTAACACAGTCAAAAATAAGATTGAAACAGACTTACTCAGATTATTATAACACAGTCAATCTATTATAGTCTAGTGAGTAGATTCCTAAGAACCCTTATACCTCTTTATACACTTTATATACTCAAGTGTGTAGAAGACTATTTCCTCTACCTAATCTAGAGGGATATTCTTGTCCTTCTTACTTAAAGACTCTATTACAACCTTCTAGTTTTTTGTGTATGTTTTCTTACTAGAGACTAGAATCTTTACCTTTATAATAGTGTACTTCTTACTTAAAAGTACTAGTACTAGTTTTAGACAACAAAATAGAGTTAGTATACTTAGAAAATTAATTATCTCTTATTTATATTACCTTTTTCCTTACTTTTATTCTCTTTCTTCTTTTCTAACTTTGTAACTGTTTAAAGAACTAGGAGAAACATTGTTTTAGCTTAGTATAATTTGTTAGTTATACTTGTACTTACTAACTATAACTTGTTTCTCCTTCTATTCCTTTCTTATATTAACCTTCTCTTTTTTTATAACTAACTTTTTCTTTTCTAGTTTTGTAAATTCTTTAGAAACTAAGTAAAGACAACATTAGTAGTATACAATTTATTAGTTATACATTTAATTTGTACCTAGCTTGTTTCTCTTTTTTACTATTATCTTTAATTTTTCTATATTTATAATAGTATTAGAACTTATATAAATAGTTAGTTATTATATATAATTTATTAGTTATACTTATATATGTACTCTTAAACCTTTTCTTTTCCTTCCTATCTTTCTACTTTGTTACTAACTATACTAAAACTATAACCTTCTCCTTCTCCTTCTCCTTCTCTTTCTCCTTCTCCTTCTCCTTCTCCTTCTCCTTCTCCTTCTCCTTCTCCTTCTTCTTCTCCTTCTCCTTC
>NW_006760401.1:119023-128591 GCF_000271605.1 Fomitiporia mediterranea MF3/22 | reverse complement strand
TCTCTCTCTCTTCTTCTTCTCCTTCTCCTTCTCCTTCTCCTTCTCCTTCTCCTTCTCCTTCTCCTTCTCCTTCTCCTTCTCTTTCTCCTTCTCCTTCTCCTTCTCCTTCTCCTTCTCCTTCTCCTTCTCCTTCTCTTTCTCCTTCTCCTTCTCCTTCTCCTTCTCCTTCTCCTTTCCCCTCTCCTTCTTCTTCTTTACCTTAACTTAAGCCTCTTTCTTAACTTTAGTCTGTATTACTTTCTTAACCTCTACCTTTACTTTTACTCTAATAGTAGCTTTGTTCTCCTTTACTTTTACAAGCTCCTCTACTATTACTTTATAATCTATAAGATGTTCTGTGTTAGTAGACAGATTAGAAATCAGAAAATAGAAGACTTACTACTAGATTAACTCTCTACTAGTATAAACAAAACCTTCTTACTTTCTAAATTGTTATTATTATAAGTATTATTGTTTAAACTCTCTTTATCTTTAGACTTAGAATCTATAGTTAATCTATTAGTTTCCTTCTTTATAACCTTGTCCTCTAGTTTGTTTTCTATGTTAGAACTTATAGAGTATATTAGTATATAAGTTAGAGACAATACACTTTACAGAGATACTTACTAAGTATACATTTAATTAGCTTATTATTTACATTCATTCTCTTACTAACTACTACATTATTGTATATACAATTTCTAAGGAAAATTATAAAATCAGTATAAAAAGAGTAGAAAAGAGTATAACACTTACTATCAGATTTACTAGAGAGTAGTAATAACATAACAAGAGTAATAGAAGAAAGTAGGAAGAATAAGTAACAATATTTATACACACACAGAACTTACATTCAGTCTACTAATTATAAAATTAATTATATAACTGTAAACAGTTACAAGTAAACATACTAGGAGATAAAACAATTAGTATTATACTAAGAACTGTATATTATATACAGACAATTATAACAATCAATTCTAAACACTTATGTAACTTATAAAAGCCTACTCTAAAAACACTTAACTATTCTGTATTATAAGCATTTATAAACAGAACTATAAGTGTGTATAGTCTTAGAATCAGTTTACATACATTGTTTTCTCTACAGAATGTACAGATTATATACTTATTATAGGCTCAGAACACAAGTTGTGTTATAGTAAGTAGTTTAGCAAACTATTATATTATTATTGTTTAAATTAAAGTACTATAATCTTCTAATCAGATAGGACATTAGGGTAATCAAAGTGTTAATCTTAAAAGACTGTTAGAAATCTTAGAACTCTCTACACTTTGTCTGTACTAATCAGATAATAACAGTATAAGAACCTTCTACTTCTTTTAATGTAAATCTTACTTTTCTCTTTTGTATAACATTTTCCTATAGTTAGAATATAGACTACTTAAATTTTCCTTATACATTTTTACCCTATTTTCTTCTAACCTCTGACAAAAGGTTCTCTTATTTGTTCTTGTATATTTTGTTATTTTTCTTTTGTTCAGTCATAACATTTTCCTATTAGTACTATACTTTTCTAGAACTCAGAAAACTATAAATACAGTTACTTATGTACTAGATATAAGGGAATTTAGATAGTTTACCCATTAATTTAGCTCTTGTCTCTTGTCTTAAAGTCCTCTAGTATAAGGTATAGTCTTAGTCTTTATTGTTTTCCATATTAGATTGTTTGTTGTACACTTTATAAAGTACACTTTCTGTTATTCACATCTCTCTTCTAAGGTTACAACTGTGTCAGAAGAACTTACACCTATTTGGAACTACTCTAGTCTTCTAAGACTTATAGTTTAGCTCCCCCTCAAACTTAACAAATCATCTGTGTTCCTCTCTTAAACACTATACAAGAGTTTCAATCCTTATTAAACATTTAACTTAGTGAAAACTCTAAATGTATGTGTCTTATTAATAAGCTCCTGAATTAGAAGGAGTAAGTACTTGTTTTTAATAGTACCCTTATTAAGACAATAATAATCCTAGACTAGGTAGAGCTTTCTATCTTTCTTTTTAACAAAGAAGAAAGGGGAGACTATAAAGGACTTTAAGAGTCAGATCTACCTGTTCTAAAGATTTTCCTGAAGGAACTCATTAAGCACCTCCTACTTGTCTCTATTAAGTAGGTAGACCTTACAATCCTTAGGTTAGAAACTCTTAGTCAATTCAATTATATAGTCTTAGAGACAGTGTTTAGGAAGTTAGTCAAATTCCTCTTTACTAAAGACTTTAGGAAACTCTTAGACAAAATCTAGCAGGCTGGGTCTATGTGTGTTCTAGAGTAGAGTTGTTCTGAGAGGGTTCTAGACTGGTTCTGTCTCAGACATTCTTCAGATTGACTCTGTTCTACCTTGACTAGAATATGTATCCACATATTTATCCTAATTAAAGAAGAACAACTAGTCACCTTTATTAGAACTGTTAGTAACATTAGAAGTGTTTGTATCTACTTAGAATAGTAGTACAAGGTAACTGTAAGACTTAGAACACTAATTAAATATAAGTGTCTACTCTAACTAGTTAATAGTAGGGTTGTAAGCTTTAAGCTATTCAAATCCAATAAAGATGTCTGTCTTTCTAAGGTTAGTAACTCTAAACTTAATACTTTCCTTATAATCCTAAATAGTTATCTATAGTTGGACAAACTTAGTAATCTAACTATTCTGGTTTAGGGTTCTGTTTACATTGTATACTAGGATTGAAAGTAGAACACATTAAGTAGGAAGATAGTGTTCCTACACAAAGGCCTTATTAATACACAAACTAGTGTATCTACTGTTTACTAGAGCTATTATTCAGATCTGAGAGGATTCTAAGAAGGGAGTCAAGAGGACAGGGACTTAGAGCTAGTGTTTAGAATGTTCTCTAATAAACTACTACTTATTCTAAAGAGAATGTATAACTTACACAGTCTTGTTGTCTAAGAGGGTAAGTATATATACTAACATTTCTTCATTAACCTCTCTCTTTCAACAAGGACAGACTCATGTCCTTAACTGTGAACTCAGTTAAGACTATCTCTACTTGATACTATAGACAAACTACTAAGTAGTAAACAGGGCTAGATAGTGTTCTGAATGTTCTAAGATCTTAGAACATAGAAGTAGTAAGTCAGATTGTACAGATTTAAACTCAGATAAAGTGTGAAGAGAAGAATCAAAAGAATTAGAAGAAATAGGAGAACTATCTACTTTTGTTTTTAACTTTTTTCTTTCTAATAAATAATTTTGTTAATTTATTTTTTCTACTTTTTCTACTTTTTCTACTTTTCTTACTTTATTTACTTCTAATCCTACAGTATTTATTAAATCAAAAGTAGTTATTAAAAAATCTGAGTCATAACCCTTTAGTACTACATTTACTATTAAGCCTCTACAAAATCCTAAAGTATATAGTTAGAGTCTAAGAGTTCTAAGGTAACTTCTAAATTTACAGAAAAGGCTTCTTACTACAAATCCTGCTTGTTACTTGTTATTACTCTAATGACCTAACAAATATACTATTACTTCTGTAGACAGTTCTTAATCTGGTGCCCTAACTTTCTATAGACAAAGTATACTCCTTACTTTCAGGCTTCTCTAATGTCTATTAGAACAGATTAATCATAAATTATAGGCAGATTAATCTGAGAGCTTAGAACTGTTAGAGTCAGACATATGTGTAAGTATTCTGTACAGACTTGACACATCTGAGTTACAGTTTAGTTGAAGGAAATAGTGTGTATCTTCTACTCAGTATAAGTAACCAGTTTTAGCATTATTCTAAGGATCTTATTAACTAGTTCTAAGTGAAGAGCTTTTTCAAACATTCTAATAAGGACATTATCAAACCTGAGCACAAATCCTGTCTTCTAGGCTAGAATATTAAACTCCTGAAAGAAGGTATTAGTAGAATGTTTGCCCTGTTATAGAGACACAAGCTTGTTCTACACATTACACTTCTTATTCAGATTAATAAAGGAAGTACAGAGCTACTCTATAAATTCTGAATACAACTCATTATTCTAAAGTTAGATCAGGCTTCTAATCTAATGTTCTTTAATCTAGTTCTAGGCCTAGGTGACTGTGTTACCTTCCTTCATAAAGGAGAGGACAAATAGGACACAATTGAGATCTGAGGATAGATTAGTTAAAGTAGTAGCTATGTATAGTTTGACTTAGTACTAGAAGTCCTTAAAGTACTGTCTATTAAAGTCTGAAGGGCAGGCTACATGTACTTTCTTTCTAAAACAGGTTACAACTTTTAAAACAATTAGAACAGGTTCTGAAGAGGCTGAGAGCATATAGTTAGTAAAGGCCTCTTAGATAGAGGTCTACACATATTAAGCTAGTTCTACTTGTAACTACTAATCTGGTAGGACAGTAAGGGTAGTAGTTAGTGTAGAAGGGTTTATGTTTATACTATAAAGGAATTAGTACTAAACTAAAAGGGGTAATGAATAGAAGAAGGGTGGTAAAAGTTTAAAAGGGTTTAAAAAGTTTAAAATTTAAAAATGTAAAAGGGTTAGGACAAAGAAAAGAGATTGACACAATAGTAAGTACTAATACTTAAAATATAGGAGAGTTGTAGGGTAGTAATAGAGAGTCTTAATCTAATGTTAGTAACAGTATAGAGGGGACCTGAAGGCTCAGTAAGGGGACCCAGGCTATAACTATCTTACACAATAGAAATACAGAATGCAAGTACTAGAACATAGTCAGAACTTGAAGAACAGGTAGAGAGAGAGAGTAAGACAAGAGTAGAGTATATAGAGTAAGCCTAAGAGTACAGGACTATCTAGAGTAGACAAGATTAAGACTCTAGGACTAGTCTAATCTTGTACACTTATATATACTAAACTATATAAGAGTACTCAGAGAGTATGAGCTACTAAGAATGATAAGTTATAAAGAATGAAAGAAAGGAAGGTCAAAGATAAAGGTATAAAGAATAAAGGGATGAACAAAGGGTAAGAGACTATAGAATGAACAAAAAATAAAGAGGTAGTCAAAGGAATAGAATGATAAAGTAAGGAAGGGTAGTAGTAAGAGTCAGCACACATATAGTTTATAAACAGCACCCCTGAGAGACAGAAGTTCTGAGTTCTGGTACAGAAGAGTGTAGAACTCTTAGAACTAAAGGTACAAGGTTAGAGAACTATAACAAAGAGTACTCTAAGTACTCTCTCTTATTAAAACATTAAGCAAGTGTCTGCCTTATATACTACTTAGTAAAGTCTGATAGTCTGAGACATTCTAAGTGTAGTAACTCTACATAAGGCAATTAAGGATTTCCTAATCTAGAGTACAATCTAATACTCTCCTTTAAGCATTAATTAAGAACTAGGACTGTATATCTAATAGTTTGTTTAAATGCTTGATCTATAGAATGTAGAGAGCTTTTGTAAGAATGTCTGCTAATTGGTTCTGTGATTAAACATAGTATACATTAATGTAATCATTTTGAATATAACATTACACAAAGTCTTTTTGTAAATTAAGATGTTTAGTGTAAGTGTTGTATATTATTTTGTCAGACTTTACAGTCTTTATTACACTTTGATTATTGTAATAAATTGTAATGAGTACTGATTCAGTCTGTAGTACTTCTTCAGCAAATTGTTTGAGCCAAATGGCTTCTTAAGTAGTATATGCTAGTGCTTGTAACTCTGCTTTGTAAACAGATAGTAGTACCAGGTTTTACTGTTTACTTGACTAGGATATGGTTGATTTAGCTAATTGAAAGATGTAACTGTTTATTACTTTATGTCCTTCTGTCATTTGTCTGTCTGCATCATAATAGCCTTATAGCTTTAAGGTGTTTGTGCTTCTAAGTTGAAGCTAACAATTTGTTGTATATTTTAAATATGTAAAGTAATGTTTTACTACTTTATAGTAATGTGTTTAGGGCTTTTGTAAGTAGCATACTAATTGCCCAGTAATATAAGATATGTCTGACTGTGTACAATCTGTAACATATCTTAACAATCCTACCATATTTATGTATAGTATTGTTTCATTATTACTTTTGTTCATATTGTACATATTGTTTGTATTGTTAGATAGATCTATTCTAGGAGTAATAGACATTTGTAGTGCCTTTTTGTTTTCAAAGTAGTAATGCTTGATTATACTTTCAATATAATTCTTTTACTATAAGCTAATTGTTTGTTAAGATCTATCTTAGCTTATTTTAATACTAAGTAACTAATGTATTTTGTTACTGTCAGTAAATGTAACATGTTATCTTAATGTATGTTTAAATGCTGTTATTATAGTAATAGTTTTACTAATAATTGTAATATTGTTAATGTACATAAATGTTACAAGAATTGTTTTATTATTTTGTTTCTTGTAAAATACAGTGTGATTGTAATTAAGATATGTGTCTGATAAACTCAACAAGCTGTGTGACTCATGTGATGTAACCTTACCTTCCTAATACAGTCTCTATAATGAGTACAAAACTTGTCCATCCAGAGACCCAAAACTCAAAAAGTAGTACTATTGATTTGTTGTATTAAGCCTTCTCTACAAAATGATGGAACAGAATTTCTTAAAAGTGAATATTAGCTGAGTTATTTTGCAAACTATGTTTTTTGCTCTAAATACTGTAATTATACTTTTCCAGCAGTCTGGTAAATTTTTTAATTTTTTTCTTTCAGATTTTGCCACTATTAGATAAGGATTTATGACAAATAATTGCTATATATCTATATTACATAATAATATTTATAATATATAGTATTTGTCATAATGATTGGATAGTGTAATCATCTTGATAAAGTTACAAAATTATAGATACAGACTGTAATGGTCAAATATTTTATTGTTATAATATTTAACTCTATCTGAAAATAGGTAAGATTCTCTTCTCTGTATTATATAGAATCATCTTTAGCTAAGGCAAAACTTCAAGTCAAAGTTACACTCTGAAATTTCGCTGTAAGGGTCCTTCCTAATTTGGCAAGAGAGGGTTGTGACCGTGACGTGACTGGCTTGTCGAGTTTATCAGACATGTATCTTAGCTTGTTCTAATCTGATCTTAAGTAGTAGTTTGGTAATCTTCTTTGTCAGGAGAAAGTCAAAATTATTATATACTCTTATATGTATCTAAAATATGTAAAAAAACAATATTATCCATAATGACATTTATTACACCCCTCATTGGATAAGATATATAAAAGATACTATAAGGTTGTAATAAGATAGATTTATATTATGAGAATTAATAAACATTACATGTCTTTACAATAGGGATATAAGAATTATAGTTCTTAGGAAAGTCTATAATAGTATATATTGCACCCCTCTTTTGATATGGCATAATATTTCTTATACTATCTTATAATCCTTATATAAGTTAATTTACAGCTTATATCTTATCTGAATAGCTTATTATACAATATATATTTTATTTAAATATTTTATTCTTTACTAACAATGATACATAATATTAATACATTATGATAGGAGCAAAAGTATCACTACCTTATCAAATCACAACAACTGATAGACATACTGTGGGTATTCATCTCCTTGTGCTCTTTCTTCCCCTGCTTTGTGAGTTTGTCCCAGTACTTATGTTCCTCTACAAACAGCAAACACTATTGTTGTGAGATTGTTTTGGAGAGGTCAGCTTGACACTGATGTTGTGCTACCAGGTTGCCTTCTGCAGGTAGTGCAGCCTCTGCCTTGTTCTTTTTCAAACAGCATTCACAATGGAAGACAATGAATGCATTCTTGCATTGTTTGATGTGGTCTTTGTCACCAAGACTTGGTCGTTGCTCAGTCCCTGCAAGTTGAATTGTGTGTGCCTGTTGGTTGTAAGGTTGTATGTGTTGTGTGGGTTGAGGTTGTGCTTGTGAGAGAAGTTGTGAGACTGTCTGGCTAAGGGTGTGAGTGTGAGTGTTGGTATTAGTGTGAGTGGCTAACTAGAGCAAGGAGATGGATGTATTACAATAGTGTGTAGGGAGTGTGAGCAGTACACCAGGGTTGTGATCTGGAACATTGAACAAGCTGATTTGGGCTGCAGGCAAAGCTGTGTCTGTATGTGTGCATTGTATGCTCTAACTACGTTTCACAATCAGAGGTGCAGTGAACCGAGTGGTTGTTGTGGATGACTATAAGGGTGTATCTCTGGGACGTTCCAGCTTGAGGGGAGAATGCAAAATGAAAAACACAGACAGACTTAGTTAGGCTGAGGTGAGTGGTGGGCTACTGCCTGCACTCAATATGGCACTATCCACAGTACTGAGGAATGTAAATGCACACTAAATAGACCTGTCTAGGGTTATGTCAAACACGGAATGGGTGGGGGAGGAGAGCACATACAGTGTAAGAGAGAAGGTGGCACTATAGGAGAGGTTGTACATAGACATTGTTGCAAGCTTTTGCTTGTCAATTGTTGCCTGCACTGCAGAGCAGGAAGAAGTATGTGAATGCATAGAATTATTGAAGAAGTTGATCAACAATGTGGATGTGTGAATGCAAATGCAAAAGGAAGGTGAACAAGAAGAAAAGGAGGACAACAAAGGAGAGGCAACACAGGGCATGGAGGAGCAGAAGGAAGACAAAAATGTTGAGAGGAGAGGGGTGAGCAACTACTGTACAGGTTATTATGAAACAGACTGGCTGCTTACACTTTATGTTGAAGGACAGTGTAGTCAGCTAGGGTGTTGTTGCAGGATCTGAGGCTCAGCACAGGCATCACAACAGCAGATTGGAGAGACACATACAGTGATGTTTATTGTCTAGGTTGTTGCAGGCAGAGTGTGAGCTGGTAGGATGCTTGCAAGCAGAGGACTGGACTAGAGAGACCAGAAGCAATGACATAGTGATGGGGCAGAAGGTTACTCAATAGTGGTCAGAGGCATAGAGAATGATGAGGACGAGTGCTACACCAAGATTTAAGTACTAAGTCCCATGTGATATTCGATGATTACATAATCTAAGCGACTTGCTTAATATTTATTATACTATTGTAATGTGCACATTACATTCTAGTACTATATATTTATTAAGTTTATAACCTCTCAAACAGAGTTTCTAGATATTATAAACATTAATAGAACTTTTATACAAATTATAAGTATAGAAAAACCTCTTTATTATATTGTATATTAGATACAAACCTTTTTCTTCAAGTATAATACTATTACAGTGCTTTTATTCTCTATATATAACTAATAAAATGTATATACCCTTTATATAAGACTATTATAATACATTTACCATATTATATTAATGAATAATACTCATAGAGCTTTTATAAGAGTATATAAGACTTGCTTTTACTTTATAATAGGGTTAAATACTTATAATTACAATAAAACTGATAAGTAATGTGTATTTTATTATATAAGATCTATAAAGCTATATAAGAAAACAGACTTTTTCCTGACGTTGTACCATTGTCTACCTACTTGTTTCAATCTGTATAATGCTTTATTTAAGTATAACACTTGTTTAGGTTTAATATCTGTAAGTAGCCTGCCTGGTAGTGGTTTCACATAAATGAGTTTGTCCTCATTTAATTCTCTGTAAAGATATGTGGATTTTACATTTATCTAATGTATTTTTTAGTTCTTAGATACTG
>NW_006760401.1:117925-119003 GCF_000271605.1 Fomitiporia mediterranea MF3/22 | reverse complement strand
ATGTGATATTCGATGATTACATAAATCTAAGCGACTTGCTTAATATTTATTATACTATTGTAATGTGCACATTACATTCTAGTACTATATATTTATTAAGTTTATAACCTCTCAAACAGAGTTTCTAGATATTATAAACATTAATAGAACTTTTATACAAATTATAAGTATAGAAAAACCTCTTTATTATATTGTATATTAGATACAAACCTTTTTCTTCAAGTATAATACTATTACAGTGCTTTTATTCTCTATATATAACTAATAAAATGTATATACCCTTTATATAAGACTATTATAATACATTTACCATATTATATTAATGAATAATACTCATAGAGCTTTTATAAGAGTATATAAGACTTGCTTTTACTTTATAATAGGGTTAAATACTTATAATTACAATAAAACTGATAAGTAATGTGTATTTTATTATATAAGATCTATAAAGCTATATAAGAAAACAGACTTTTTCCTGACGTTGTACCATTGTCTACCTACTTGTTTCAATCTGTATAATGCTTTATTTAAGTATAACACTTGTTTAGGTTTAATATCTGTAAGTAGCCTGCCTGGTAGTGGTTTCACATAAATGAGTTTGTCCTCATTTAATTCTCTGTAAAGATATGTGGATTTTACATTTATCTAATGTATTTTTTAGTTCTTAGATACTGTCTAAGATAACAATAATTGTACTGTTAATAGTTTTGTTACTAGAGCAAATAAGTTGTCAGAATAGAAGTCTATTCCATTCTTTTGAGCATATCCTTACACTACAAATTGTGCTTTGTATTTGTCTATTCAGCTGTTAGCCAGTCTTTTGATTTTATAGACAAATTTCATTCCAATTATATTTGTATTTGTAGGGGGGATAGTATATATTCATGTGTTTTGTTGTTAGAGTGACTGTATTTCATCCTTCATAGCTTTGATCTACTGTTCTTTGTCTATACATGTTATAGCATTGTAATACATTAATGAATCATTATAGATTTTGTTAAGGAATTTGTTAAATTCTGTTAGATACATAGTTAGGTTTATATTGTCTTTGTAATTTAAACCTATAGTTTGTTTAACC
>NW_006760401.1:74752-110535 GCF_000271605.1 Fomitiporia mediterranea MF3/22 | reverse complement strand
TTATAGCCTTTACTTTCATTGTCTAATCCTATCCAACAAGTGATGATACCTTGCTATTGTATTTTTGTAGGATTTTTGTTACAAATGATAATATATTAACTAAATTTGTATATATTATCAATTGTTCTATAGGTTCTGTAACGTTTGTAATGTAGGGTATTGTAATTTAAAGCAGTATACAGTGTTCTATTATGAATATAGGTAATATGAATTGCTACTTTGGCCCATAATGTAAACAGTAATTTAGTAGATGTTAGATATGCTCTTACACCTCTAAATATAGGTTTAATGAGTTTGTTCCACTATTCTGTTCTGTTACAGAGTATAATGTACTGTTAATCTTTGTTTTGTTCCTTGTGAATCTAAATATTGTTGGAAATCTTCACTAAGGAATACAGTATTGTTATCACTTTGTAAAAGCTTTATTTTAACTCTGTACTGTGTAAATATTTTGGTTGTCTATTGTATGTATTATGTATATACATCAGATTTTGTTTGTAATTTGAGCATTATGCACTAACAAGTAGAATCGTCTACAATTGTTAATAAGTAGCATATGTTCTTATATGTGTACAGTTTAATAGGACCAATGATATCAATATGAATAAGATCTCCAAATTGATTTGCAAGAGGAGATTAACATAGTTTTAGTATTAGTGTATGTTCAATATTTGCTTTTATACATTCAATACATTCTTTTTCTTTATAGTTCATTATTTTAGTTGATAGTACACTTGGTTGTGTCTTTAATAATTGTTTAATATAATTGTAACTTATATGTCTGAGGCATTTATGTATATTATAAATAGATAGTTCATTCATTGTTTTTAACAAATGATTATTGTACAAAATATACAAGTTATTTCTCAATCATATATGTCTGATGTATTTGTTACATAGTGATGTTATAGTACAATTATTGTTTGTAAACATAAAAGAATAACCTTCCCTACATAGTAGTGCTTGACTTATGAGGGAAAAGTTTATTTGTAGATAGTAATAGACATTTTGTAATGTTATGACACTTCTTTCTTGTATATTCTTCAGGATTTCGATACACATAGATCCAGCTTAATTAAGAGTCATTATTAATCTATTTGTAATGGTTACAATTGTAGGAGTTATGTTGTGTACATCTGTTAATCAAAATAGATAAGGAGTAGCATGTATTGATACACCAGAATCGAGTAAATCTATTGTTTGTGTATAGGATTTCTTGTTAGCTATGATTGTATTTGTAAATACATTAGTACATACCTAGGAAGTGTATTGTTCGAATTGTTTGTCCTGGTTGCTCAGAATAAGAGTGTAGGCATTATTGTTCATTTCAACATTGCCTTCCTTTAATTCAACATTGTTTTTGTTTGGGTTTTCAATAATAAATGTGTTTATTATGTGTCACACTCACACAACACATACATTCCAATACGTTCTGATTGGAAGGGCTCAGTTGCATCAAAGTTGTATCATCCTCACATCAGCAATCCTTCGATTACGTCATCATTGCCCACACAATAGTCTTGGTTGCTCAACTCAGACTAGTTGGGTTCCAGACTCTAGTTCTGATTCACAAAGGTAAGACTCTGAGCCTTGAGACAGCTAGTCAATCAATACAAAGGGGAATCAGATCCAGAGTCCTGGATGGGTTGATACAAAGGAGACAGTAGTGGATTTGTTCACAAAGGACTAGTAGCTACAAAGGACTCATAATTTCTATAAATACCCTCATGTAATTCGTACTTTGGAGTAATCAAGTTACTCTCTACTACAACTCTTAGTGTGTAGTTTGACAGTCTCCTCAGTAAACATTCATCTTGCCTTGTCTTGTCTCATATTGCCTTGTTCCAAAGTGCAGCTTTGTTGTTCTACACTACTCTTGTCTTGTTAATTGTCACCTTTGGAACCTGTACGTTCTGCTCGGATCTACCTATTCCTTCTCACTCTTGACCCCTCTCAGTGTCTGTACCTTGCAGACTCAACTGACCTCTTTTACCTCAACCAGTACTAGAGATTGACATCATGTTTTCTGTAGTTTGATTTGTTTTATGTACAATGTTAGCTTGATGTTTAGCACATGCAAGCTTTATAGCTTCAGTAGGAGGTTTGTGGCATTCCTTAGAGAAATGTCCTGTTTTTCCACAATTGAAATATTTTGCTTTTGTCAGATTAAACAGATTTGGCAGATTGAATTTCCTCCACTTATTAGCTTTATACATTGTATTAGTGTGTGTATTATTCTTTGTCTAATCATTGGAATCTTGTGCTTGTTTAGCACAGTAATTGTTGTAGGCATTCTGTAATGTAAGGATTAGTTACTTTAGTTTGACTTTCTTATGTTCATTAACTGGTTTGCCTTTGTTTTAGACATTAGTAGATTGTATTATCATATTTACTACATGTGTATATTGCTTAGGAGTGGCAAGCAATATTACTACTTTGTATGTAGAGTCACATAGTGGATCACTGTTAGTAGACAGAGTTGTGTATACTTTCTCAAGTCTGTCTAATGTATGTCTGAAATGTTTTACATAGTCTCTACAAATAAACAGTACTGATTCATTAATAGCCTTTTTACATACTGTCTAGAGGTTAAAGCATTCTTCTAGCACTTTCATTAACTGAGGGATAGACATATTAAAGTGTTACAGTTCTCTACTCTTGTACTTTTAGTTCTAAGGGTTCTACACCCTTCTGTACTAGAACTCAGGACTTCTGTCCCTTAGGGGCACTGTCTATGAACTATATGTATACTGACTCTTACTACTACCCTTCCTTACTTTATCATTCCATTCCTTTGACCACTCCTTCATTCTTTGTTCATTCTATAGTCTCTTACCCTTTGTCCATCCTTTCATTCTTTGTACCTTTATCTTTGACCTTCCCTTTCTTTCATTCTTTGTGGCTTATCATTCTTAGTAGCTTATACTCCCTGAGTACTCTTGTATAGTTTAGTATATATAAGTGTACAAGATCAGACTAGTCCTGTAGTCTTGATCTTGTCTACTCTAGATAGTCCTGTACTCTTAGACTTACTCTATATACTCTACTCTTGTCTCACTCTCTCTCTCCACCTGTTCTACAAGTTCTAACTACATTCTAGTACTTACATTCTGTATTTCTGTTATATAAGATAGTTGTAGCCTAGGTCCTCTCACTAAGCCTTTAGGTCCCCTTTACACTATTACTAACATCAGATTAAGACTACTTATTACTACCCTACAACTCTCCTACATTTTGAGCATTAGTACTTACTATTACATTGATCTCTTTTCTTTGTCCTAACCCTTTTACATTTTTAAATTTTAAACTTTTTAAACCCTTTTAAACTTTTGCCACCCTTCTTCTATTCATTACCCCTTTTAGTTTAGTACTAATTCCTTTATAGTGTAAACATAAACTCTCCTACACTAACTGCCACCCTTACTGTTCTACTAGATTAGTAGTTATGAGCAGAACTAGCTTAATACATATAAACCTCTATCTAAGAGGCCTTTACTAACTATATGCTTCTAGCCCTTTCAGAACCTGTTCTAATCATTCTAGAAGTTGTAACCTATTCTAGAAAGAAAGTGTATATAGCCTACCCTTCAGACTTTAATAGGTAGTACTTTAAGGACTTCTAGCACCAAGTTGAACTATACATGACTACTACTTTGACTGATCTATCCTCAGATCTCAATCATGTCCTATTTGTCCTCTCCTTTATAAAGGAAGGCAATATAACCACCTAGGCCTAGAACTGGATTGAAGAACATTAGATTAGAAGTCTGATCTGACTTTAGAACAACAAGTTGTATTCAGAATTTATAGGGTAGCTCTGTACTTCCTTCATTAATCTGAATAAAAAGTATAATGTGTAGAACAAGCTTGTATCTCTGTGACAGAGTATTCATTCTACTAATACTTTCTTTCAGGAGTTTGATATTCTAGCCTAGAAGGTAGGATTTGTACTTAGGTTTAATAATATTCTTATTAGAATGCTTGAAAAAGCTCTTCACCTAGAACTAGTTGATAAGATCTTTAGAATAATGTTAGAACTGGTCACTTACACTGAGTAGAAGATGTGTACCATTTCCTTCAACTAAGCTGTAACTCAAATGTATTAAGTCTGTACAGAATGCTTATACATGTGTCTAACTCTAACAGTTCTGAGCCCTCAGATCAATCTGCCTGTAATTTACAATCAATCTATTCTAATAAACATTAGAGAAGCCTGAAAGTAAGGAGTATACTTTACTTACAGAAAGTCAGAACACTAGATTAAGGACTGTCTACAGAAGTAACAGTATATCTGTCAGGTCATTAGAGTGATAACAAGTAACAAGTAAGATTTGTAGTAAGAAGCCTTTTCTGTAAATCTGGAAGTCACTTTAGAACTCTTAGACTCTAACTATATACTCTAGGATTTTGTAGAGGCCTAACAGTAAATGTAGTACTGAAGGGTTATAACTTGGATTTTTTAATAACTACTTTTGATTCAATAGACACTGTAGAATTAAAAGTAAATAAAGTAAGAAAAGTAGAAAAAGTAGAAAAAATAAATCAACAAAATTATTTATTAGAAAGAAAAAAGTTAAAAACAAAAGTAGATAGTTCTCCTATTTTTTCTGATTCTTTTGATTCTTCTCTTTGTACTTTATCTGAGTCTAAATCTGTACAATCTGACCTGTCACTTCTACATTCTAAGATCTTAGAATGTTTAGAATACTACTCAGCCCTGTTTACTACTTAGTAGTTTGTCTATAATATTAAGTAGGAATAGCCTTAGTTGAGTTCACAACTGAGAACATAAGTCTATTGTTACACTCACACAACACATATGTTCTAATATGTTCTGATCAGAAGGGCTCAGTTGTATCAAAGTTACATTATCCTTATGTTAGTAATCTTTTGATTACATCATCATTGTCTACACAATAGTCTTGGTTGCTCAACTCAGACTAGTTAGGTTCCAGACTCTAGTTCTGATTCACAAAAGTAAGACTCTAAGCCTTTAGACAGCTAGTTGATTAATACAAAGAGGACTTAGATCTGAAGTCCTAAATGGGTTGATACAAAGGAGACAGTAGTAGATTTGTTCACAAAGGACTAGTAGCTATAAAGGACTCATAATTTCTATAAATACTCTTATGTAATTTGTACTTTCCAGTAATCAAGTTACTCTCTACTATAACTCTTAGTGTGTAGTTTGACAGTCTCCTTAGTAAATGTTCTATCTTACCTTATCTTGTCTCATATTGTCTTGTTCTAAAGTGTAGCTTCATTATTTTACACTACTCTTGTCTTGTTAATTGTCACCTTTAGAACTCATACATTCTGCTTGGATTTACCTATTCCTTCTTACTCTTAACCCCTCTTAGTGTCTGTACCTTATAGACTCAACTAACCTCTTCTACCTTAACTAGTACTTGAGATCAACATTTTAGAGCCTACTGTAAGAAGGGTTTCTTAAGGTGTCTTGAGTAGGCTGAGTAGCTAACAGGTGGTAGTACTACTAAGAGTACACTAACTCAATCACAGAAGAATCAGATTCTGGACCTGAATTAGATTTGGTTGACTGTAACCTCTTACAACCTGTATTCTACACACTCAGTCCTGTTTCTGAAGAGGTTTCTGTACAACCTTTTGAGTAATCTGGCTCAGCTTCACTATCCACATTTTATAGTTTGTTCTCTAGTTTGTTTCTATCAACCTCTACACACAACTCTACTTGTTCTACATCTTCTGTTCTGTCTGTTCAAGAAGAGGACCACACAATCACTCTAGCATTTCTACTACTTCCAATTGTTCTAACAGTTCTGAGTATACAGAACAATCTGATAAGTTCCTAGTCTTAACAGATAAGCTTACAGAATAATCTGAGCAGCTTGTCTACTGTAGCTAGTACTCTGAGTAGCCAACCAGTCACAACCAACATTCTAAATACTTTACTAGTTACAATCTAAGAACAGACCAGTCTACCCCTGTACTAAACAAGCTGTAATACTCTCTATTATAATAGAAACAATGTGTAGGACCTGCCTCAGTTCCTTGAAGAAGTAGAAATGATTAGAGATAAGTTCCAACTTTCTGATCAATAGCTTATTTAGAGAGTAAAATATTATACTAACTAATCTGATTCTAAGATTTAGGCCTTAATACCTAAAGCTACAAATAGTGTCTCAGATTAGTAAGCTGCTCAAGCAGTAATTCTTAGATTATACCTGTCTCTCAACTACAATCACTACTATGTGAAGAATGATCTCTGTATCCTAGTCTAACAATAGACTGTTACTAGAATCTAGAACTAAGAGGAGTTTACAAAGTACTAGTATGAATTCCAGAAGATAGTAAGCTTCCTAGTCTTAAAGAAAGAAATCATAGAAGAAGATTAGAATGAAGCATTCCTTGACAGTATTACAAGTGCCTTCAAAGATCAGCTAACTCTCTGTTTGCTAGTCTACAACCCTAACTACAACAGTTATATAGCTTACACATATACTAAAGTTGTTAAGGTTGCTAAGCTTATGTAGAAAGGTATAGCTTTACAACACTTGAGAAAGACAGTTAATGTGTCTAGAACAACAAGTTCTAGAAGTGTTCTGATAAAGAAAGAAGACACAAACATAGCTACCATCCTTAATTCACTCTACTCATTTTAAAGTAAGTTAGACTTGTTTGAACACAAGACTAGTTCCTTGTTTGTAGGAAACACAAGTATGTAATCTGTGTAATCTACACAATCTGCTCAATCTGTAAGGCTACCCTGTAACAAAAACTACTCCTTCTGTAGAGAAGACAGACACTATATTTACTTGTGTCTAAAGGTTAATAAGTTCATTCACAACAGAAAGTGTATCCAGAACACATCTGGAAAGGTTGTTCTCCCTAACAGATTGTTTGTTCTGTTAACAATCTAAGGCTAACTACTTATAGATTGTTTTAACTAGTATCATACAACCAACCCTAGAAAGTGTGCTCAAGTCTTCTAAGATGTACAGAACACACTACTATATATAGTGTCCCTCCTCAAAATTGTAAAACTAGCACTAGTATCCTAAACATTGTTTACTATTCTAGCTGTATATATTAAAGAAGTCTTAGAAGCAGAATACAAGGTTAAAAGACTTAAAGTCTTACTCAGAGAGGTAAAGAAGAAAGTTACTACTAGTAAGAAGCTCAAGTTTGACAGAGTAGAGGTTCTAAGGTGTAGAACAACAAGTGTTCTAAAGAAGAAGGACAAGGAACCTAAGCTAGAACTAAAGCCTACACTACCTACTAAAGTAAGCTAGGCCCTAAAGTATGACAGATTAAAGTACACTAACAAGCTTACTACTAGACTACTATTAGAACCATATTAGTACTATAATCTCTCTCTTATTAAAGACCCTGTCATTGTCTAGCAGATAGTCTCTTACATTCTAGACTCTAGCATTAGTCTCACCCTAAAGGAGCTGTTGTTGATTACACCTAATGTCTGAAAGCAAGTCAAGGAACTGTCATCTACTAGGCAAGTTCTAAATGCTACTACACACTTTGTCTTAATAGAACCCTTAGAACTAACAACTTCTGAAGATGCAATTGTAGCTCAAGTCTTATAGTACATGTAGAGCCTAGAGTCAGTTGTAGAACAGACTATACTGTTACATACAGTTAAAGCCATCTTTAAAGATACTAAAGAAATCTACTGTATTCTAGACTAAGAAGTAATACTCTGTATCATTTGTAAGGATGTATAAAAATGTCTCAGAATCTATCTGTGTTCTGATCTCACAATTATACTTGAAACTACTGACTCTAGACAAGTACTAATACTTAGTACTGTTAAGAATGTAAAGATTAATATTACTAGGGTTAACATTGTCCTCCAAGCCTAAGTTGTTTGTTAAGCTCTGTTTGAGACACTCCTAGGCTAACCATTCTTTACTATTACAGAATGTGAAACAAAGGACTTTATTAATAACAACCAATTCATAACACTATCAGATCCCTTAGATTGTTAATAGAAGTGCTGAGTTATGACTAGAACATGAACTGTTCTACAGAAACACAACAAACAAGGATTTGTAGTAATTACTAATCTCTCAACTCCTATATTAGTCAATTAGCCCTTTAGTGTTTAGAACAAACAGTGTTCTGATTTGAGTTCTAATACTACTAAAGCTGTAATTCCTAACATGTACACACTATCCTACAATAGACACACACTAGTCTCTACTATAGTTAATCTGCTCCTCAGTTGTCTAGTCACCCTGTCACCTACTCTAGAATTAGACCCTTTTGTTCTATACATGCCTGACAGCCCTAGAGAAAATGTATTTGTATACAAGAAGGTAGTAAAGAAGGTTAGACCAGTTGCTAGAACTCTCCTGAAAGAGTTTTGGATTGTTCAACAGAAGCATTCTAATCTGTTGAAGGACATGCTAGAACTACTACTACACTCTAAGCTGTTTGTCCTAACACACTGTTTTATACAAGAACACATAGAAGCTCTTAACATTAATCCATACAACTTCCTCTAGCCAGAAGAGTGCTAGCTTTTGATCAACCTGATTTTAATGTATGAAGACACCTTTGCCTAGAACAAGCTTAAGAAAGGTGCCCTAAACCCAGAATACTTTAATCTAATATTGATTCCAACTGTTCTACATATTCTATGAGTACAAAGGAACATCTGGATTCTACAGGGAAACCTTAACACAGTTGTGAAAATTCTCAAAGACAAAATTGCCACTAGAGTTTACAAGCTGTCAAACTCATCTTACTGTTCCTAATAGTTTATTATAGTAAAGAAAGACAGAAAGTCTCTGTGCCTAGTCTACAACCTCTAGGAACTCAACTGAGTTTTGATCTGAGACTCATTTGTACCTCTGATGATTGAACAGATTGTTGAATCCTTCTCCAGAAGGACTATTTACTCTATACTAGATCTCTTTGTTGCCTTCAACTAATACTCTCTTGATGAACACTCTTACAATCTTACAATGTTTCAGACACTACTCAGAATGTTCTGACTTACTGTTATTCTGATGGGTTATACTAATTCTTTTCAAATTATACACAGTAATATTACTTTTATTTTACAGGACAAAATTCCTAATACAGTACAACCCTATACTAATAATGTTTATGTTAAAGGTAGAACTACAAGATATGAACTTCCAGACAGAATGTATAAAACTGTTCCTGGAAACCCTAGTATCTGACAATTTGTGTGGGAACACACTCACAACCTAAACTGTGTTATACAGTAAGTCAAAGTAGTCTACAGAACATTCTCTAGTCTGAAGCTGTGTGTGTTCCAACTGTATGCAACTGTCTTAGACTATAAGTGTACTTATGCTGGAAGGGAGCCAGATGATTCAAAAGTCTAGAAAATCTGTGACTAGCTTGTATGTTGATCTGTCTCCAAAGTTAGAGGATTTCTTAGAACTGTAAGTGTCCTCTACATGTTTATTCGAAATTTTGCTCAGCTTACTAGACCACTCACACATTTGACCAAGTACAACATTCTGTTTAAGTTCTGTTTGGAACACATAGTAGTGATGGACAAACTCAAAGACATTATTATCAATAGCCCTACCTTATGTACTATTGACTATGAGTCAGACATAGAGGTTATTGTTACTGTAGACTCATCTATTATTAGTGTAGGATTCTATCTCAGACAAGAACACTTTAACAGTCATTGTCAAATCAACTGATTTGGATTGATTAACTGGAACAAAGTACAATCCTAATACTCTCAAGCCAAGATTAAACTCTTCAGATTGTTCTGTACACTCTGTGCCCTACAAATTCACCTTATTAGAGTAAGGAAGTTAGTAGTAGAAATGGATACTGTCTATGTTAAGAGTATGATAAATAACCCGGACCTACAGCTGAATGCTACAATCAACAGATGGATTGCTGGAATCCTACTGTTCAACTTCAAGTTCCAACACATTCTAACCCTACAGTTTGCTTGTACCAACAGACTGTCTTGATGTCCACACACTGAAGCTGACCCAGAAGAAGAAGATGACTTTGAGGAATGGATTGACCAAGCTTACACCTTCTGTTGTAGTTCTGTGTTCACTGTTCTGAACAATACTAAACCTTCTAAAACATTTCTAACAACTGATTGTGTGTGTACTAGAGAATATTGTCTTAGACAAGTCAAGACCTTCCTGGAAACATGCCTCTGACTGCCTAGGATAGAAAATCACAAATTCACCACCTTTGTTTACTATGTAACCACTTTCTTTGTCAAGACTGACTGACTGTGGCAGAAAACCTAGAACAGTAACTACTAACTTGTAATAGAACCTGACTAACAATAGAATCTCATTAAGACTGTGTATGACAATCTTAGACATAAAGGAGTTTACTCTGTCTAGGCTAGACTTCTTGACTGCTTCTAATAGCCTAGCCTTGGACCTAACATTAAGTACTACATCTGTACCTACTACAAATGCCAACTCTGTCAGACAACTCAAATCCTGATCCCTCCCAGTGTTCTAAAGATTGTCCTGTTATTTGCTAAGGTACACATCAACACTAAGTTCATACTGAAAGCAGGAGGGTTCTAATACATTGTTCATACTTAATGTACACTCTCTGACTACCCTGAGTTCTACTTACTCTATTCTAAAACTGAACAAAGTATCAGACAATTCATTTTTGAAGATATTCTCTGTCAATTTGGTGCATGCCTAGAACTCATTACTAACAATAGAACCCTGTTTGTTACTGTACTAGATTGGCTTTACAACTGATACTACATCAATCACATCTGTATTAGTGTATACAACTCTCAAGCTAATAGTATTATTAAACACCACCACTTTAACATACAGGAAGCCCTTATAAAGGCTGCCAAAGGGAATGAACTACAATGGCATGAACATACACATTCTGTCTTTTGGTCAGATCAGATCACAATCTGTTGTGTAACTAGCATGTCCCCTTATTTTATTGTCTATAGTGTTGAACCACTTCTCCTATTTAATATTATAGAAATAATGTATCTTGCTCTAGCACCAGACAAACTCATAATGATAACAGAACTCATTACAACTTAAGCACATCAACTACAGAAACGTCTGGCCAACCTTCAAGCTATTACAGAATGTGTCCATACAGACTGGATTACTTTACTCTAACAATTTGAAGAAACACACAAACACTTGATCAAAGATTTTAACTTTGAACCTGGTTGACTTGTCCTTATACACAACTCTAAATCACAAATGGATCTCAGATGAAAAACCAAGCCATACTATCTTGGACCATACATAGTAGTCTGTTGTACACAAGGAGGATCCTATATTATAGCTGAACTTAATGGATCAGTCTCCTGTCTTTGTATTATAGTGTTCTGCTTGGTTCTGTACCTTGTCTACACTATACTCTTGATTCTAGTCACACATCTTGTTGAAAACTTTAGTCCAGCTAATGAAATCAATAACACTAACAACCTACTACTGTTGGACAAGCCTTCCAAGGACTCTGACTCTGACTAAAGGCCAATTGTGGCCAACCACTACAAACCTATGTGTTCCATACTTTCTTGAATTCACCTTTTTCTATTAACCCCTTATAATATTCTAGACAATGTTTCAATCCTGTTCTGCTCTGTCTTCTGTTTTTCTTTAATTTTGCTTTTAACTAATTGTAGATTATAGTTAGACTTATACTTTGAACCTGTATGGTTTTCCCTATAGTATGTTTTTTTTCCTACTAGGTTTTTTGTATACAGGTTTTTGTCTAGTGGCCCTTAGACCACTTTTGCATTTCTTTAGTTACAACAGTCTCAAAGTCATGTATTGAGAGCTTTGTTCTGTTCTGTTCTGTTCTGTTCTGTTCTCATTCCATTCTTATACTGTTCTTATTCTATTTTAGTTCTGTTTTTGTTCTGTTTCTTTTTCAGTTTTGTTCTGTTCTTATTCCATTCTTGTTCTGTTCTTGTTCTGTTAGTTTGCCTTACTTTCAGTATACATATAGTCTTGCCTCTGTTGTTTACCTATTAATGCTGAGTCACTCTTATTACCTTACAATTATCACACTTGTACTTTAGTAATATTATATATTGTTATAAACATACAGAAAATACTATTCAAAACTATAGAGGGGGGATTATATTTGGCTACTTCTACAGGCAGCTTTTATGTTAACTGTCTCACCTACACTGGTTCAATTGTTCTGAATAGAATGTCTAATTCTGTCCATCCTTCTGTCCATCCTTCTAACACCTTGCCTTTGTGCCCATCCTAGCCTGTAACTACTCTATATCCTGTATCATTGTATCTAACATTGTACAATAGGTAGCCACCTGCCTTTCAAGGACACAAAGCTTGTGTTTGAGCTCTAGATCCTCCCAGAACTTACTGTTGTCTAATGAGTGTTCTAAGAGTTTACCTAGAAGAATGTTGTCTTCAAAAGCTATCAGTATTAATCTTAGAACAACTTACTTAGATCCTTCAGACACACTCTTGACAGTCTAGCCACAGGGTACAGGTTTGTTACTATTGTCCTCCCCTGCCTCAACCTTGTATCCCTCACTACCTTACTAGTCTTTGTAAGAGAGTAACAGATCTTGCTCTTCTTACATACTAAGCATACAATTGTCTCACTATACTCTTGAATGTATACTACATACTAATAGACACAGCTGTTACACCTCTGACTTGTCAAAGGTGTCAGACTACTGTCTGGCACTAACTCTGGCACTAGAGAACTGTTCTAGAACTACAACTCAACCTGTCCATTTTCAACCTCCTCTACTACCCAGTCTGTCTTGTGGAAGTCTGATTTGTACAACACAGAACACCTCCTACCTGAATATATGTAATCTGTATCTAGATCAAGTAACTAGTAGTAGTCAGTCAAATCATTAATAAGTAAAGAAGGGACTATGTACTACTTGAGTCATCCTCCTTATTATTCTGACAGCCTAGTAGTACTCCTTACTACTCACAAAGGAGTGTGTCCAACCTCTCATTATCTAGTGTTTGATCCTGCTTGTGTGCTTAGTACACAGACAACTCATACTCTAGCTCAGAACCTGGCAGAATGTCCAGTTTACTTATAGGAGCACTTGTCTCAGTATCCTAGACAGTATGCCTAACTACATTAGACAGTCTTAGAACTACAACCTCTACTACCTACTTTGTTAGAGGAGCAACACTTGGTTTGTTAACAGTTATAGTATCTTTATACTCTCAAAGTGGTTCACCAATTAGAGTATCCTTACAGCTACTGTACTCTGTATTAATTTGTAACACTTATGTTTCAAGTTAAAGTATGAGCTACTATAGTACAGTAAGTATAAAGCTGGCCTGTACACTTGATACAGTGAGTGTATCCTAATCAGCCTATAGTGTCTTGTCAGAAGACCTAGAGACAATATAATGTCTAAGTACTTACCTACAACTACACCAGTTCTGCCCTCTACTCTGTTACTACTAATAACCAATCTACTGTCCTTACATACTATAGTAACTCCTGCATCCTTTGTGTAAGGGCCTGCACTTAGTTGTAGACCTGATTCACTTCTTGTAACAACAACATAGTTGAAGAAGAAGGACAAACTCAAAAAGAAGTAGAAGATCAAAACATAAAGTGTGTCAGTTTGCAAATTTACACTCTCAGGTGTAACTAGAGACAGTCACATTCTAAAACACCCAGGAGATGTTATGCTCACACAACACATACATTCTAATACATTCTGATCAGAAGGGCTCAGTTGTATCAAAGTTGTATCATTCTTATGTTAGTAATCCTTTAATTACATTATTATTACTCACACAATAGTTTTGGTTGCTCAACTTAGACTAGTTGGGTTCCAGACTCTAGTTCCAATTTACAAAGGCAAGACTCTAAGCCTTCAGACAGCTAGTCAATCAATACAAAGGGGACTCAGATTCAGAGTCCTGGATAGATTGATACAAAGGAGACAGTAGTAGATTTGTTCACAAAGGACTAGTAGCTACAAAGGACTCATAATTTCTATAAATACTCTCATGTAATTTGTACTTTCTAGTAATCAAGTTACTCTCTACTATGACTCTTAGTGTGTAGTTTGACAGTCTCCTTAGTAAATGTTCCATCTTACCTTGTCTTGTCTTGTATTGCCTTGTTCTAAAGTGTAGCTTTGTCATTCTACACTACTCTTGTCTTGTTAATTGTCACCTTCAGAACTTGTATGTTCTACTTGGATCTACCTATTCCTTCTCACTCTTGACCCCTCTTAGTGTCTGTACCTTACAGACTCAACTAACCTCTTCTACCTTAACTAGTACTTGAGATCAACACTATTCTTGTTGAAAGAGAGAGGTTAATGAGGAAATGTTAGTGTATATACTTACTCTCTTAGACAACAAGACTGTACAAGCTGTACATTCTCTTCAGAACAAGTAGTAGTTTATTAGAGGATGTTCTAAGTACTAGCTTTAAGTCTCTGTCCTTTTGACTCTCTTCTTAGGATCCTCTCAGATTCAAACAATGGCTCTAGTAGACAGTAGATACACTAGTTTGTGTATTAATAAGGCTTTTGTGTAAGAACACTATCTCTCTACTTAACACATTCTACTTTCAATCCTAGTATATAATATAGACAGAACCCTAAACTAGAATAGTTAGATTACTAAGTTTGTCTAACTACAGATGACTATTTAGGATTATGAGGAAAGTATTAAGTTTAGAGTCACCAACCTTAGGAAGACAGATGTCTTTATTGGATTCAAATGGCTTAAAGCTTACAACCCTACTATTAACTAGTTAGAGTAGACACTTGTGTTTAATTAGTGTTCTGAGTCTTACAGCTACTTTATACTACTGTTCTGAGTAAATACAAATACTTCTAATGTTACTAACAGTTCTAATAAAGGTGACCAGTTGTTCTTCTTTGACTAGGATGAATATGTAGACACCTATTCTAGTTAAGGCAGAACAGAGTTAATTTAAAGAATGTCTGAAACAGAACCAGTCTAAAACTCTCTCAGAACAACTCTACTCTAGAACACACATAGACTCAGTCTGTTAGATTTTGTCTGAGAGTTTCTCAAAGTCTTTAGTAAAGAGGAATTTAACTAACTTCTTAAACACTGTCTCTAGAACTATATAATTGATTTAACTAAGAGTTTCTAACTTAAGGATTGTAAGGTCTACCTACTCAACAGAGACAAGTAGGAGGTACTTGATGAGTTCCTTTAGGAAAATCTTTAGAACAGTCAGATCCAACCCTTAAAGTCCCTTATAGCCTCCCCTTTCTTCTTTATTAAAAAGAAAGATAGGAAGCTCTACCTAGTTTAGAATTATTATTGTCTTAATAAGGGTACTGTTAAAAACAAGTACTTACTCCCTCTAATTCAGGAGCTCATTAATAAGACATATACATCTAAGGTTTTTACTAAGTTAGACATTTGATAAGGATACAATAATATTTGGATCTAAGACAGAAATGAGTAGAAGACTGTATTCTAAACTAATTACAGATTGTACAAACTAACTGTAATGTTCTTCAGACTAACTAACTTGCTTACAACATTCTAGTCATTCATGAATCACATCCTTACAGATCTGATTAGCTCAGAACATGTTAGTGTGTATCTAGATAACATTCTGATCTTTACCTAAACAGTTGAGTACTATTACTAACTAATCTAAGCAGTTCTATAATAGCTCTAAAATAATAAACTGTTCCTCTAAGAAGTAAAGTACTCTTTTACATAAGAGTCAGTAGATTATCTAAGCTTTGTAATTAGTAGAGGAGAGGTCCACATGGATCCAGCAAAGGTAACTGTAGTTTAGAACTAGTTACAATCTTAGAACCTGAAACAGGTCTAAGTGTTTCTTAGGTTTATAAACTACTACTAATACTTTATTTAAAGCTTTAGTACTATTACCTAGCCTTTTTACAATCTTACTAGCAAAGATGTTCCTTAGTAATAGAATGATTAGTAGTAGTCTGTGTTTGAGTCCCTTAAGTAGGCTATTACTAGTAAGCTTGTATTAGTAGTTCTAACAGTTCTGAACAAGTTCTGAGTTAAAGCTAACTCTTCTGACTTTACAAATAGAGTAGTACTGTCCTAGTTTATTGACAGAAAGTAGTGTCTAATAGTGTTCCAATCAGAATCCCTCTCTACAATAGAACAGAACTACTCTATCTATAACAAGGAACTTCTTACAATTGTCTGTTCTCTAAAGGAGTAGTGTTAATATCTCCTTAGTACTATACAGAAGTTTAAGATTTAGAGTGATCACTTTAATCTTTAGTACTTCTAAGCACCTCAAAAGCTTAACTGCTACTAAGCCTACTAGATGTTAGAACTGTAGAACTACAACTTTGTACTGACTCACAAACCTAGAATACAAATAATAAAAGCTGATTTACTCTTAAGACAAGTAAGTTATAAAAGGAGGGAGAATGATAACAAAAATCTTGTTCTTTTAGACAATTCCTGTTTTGTGTCTGAGACAATCTAAGAGATCTGACTCAAATCCAAGAATGTCAACTTTATTACTTGTATATAGTAAGCTTTAAAACACATATAAGACTAGGTTATAGTAAAGTAGTTAGAGAAGTAGGCTAGAGATTAGGAGAAGGATAAGAATGAACAAGTTTACTAGGAAGGCTAACTATACATTCTAAAGGATTGAAAGCTGTAAGAGAACATTGTCTAAGCTTATTATAATAATCTAACTGTAGAACATTTGGGCTAACACAAAATATAGAAACTCATTACTTAGAACTATTAGTAGTTAGAAATGTAGAAGGAAATTCTAAAGTATATGACTAGTTATAATACATACTAATAGACTAAGGCTTACTAGACTAGGGTTTGAGCTCCTCTACATCTGTATTAGATCCTAGATCACTCTTAGGAAGAAGTCTTAGTAGACCTGATTAGTAAGCTACTTAAGTCTTAGGGTTATAATACTATTTGTATAATTGTTAACTGATTCTCTAAACAAGTCTATACAGTTCTAACCTGAACAGAACTTACTTCTAAAGGTATAGTGTGTATCTATTAGAATCATGTCTTCTAGTTGTACAGACTCCCTTAAAAGCTTATTCACAATTGTAGACTGTAATTCAAGTCAAAATTCATGTAAGACTTGTATACACTTCTTAGAATTTAAGGGAACCCTTCTACTGTATATTACTTACAGACTAACAGTTAAACTGAGTAAGTTAATCAGGAGATCAAGCTTTACCTCTAAATGTTTATTAATCATTAGTAATTAGATTAGTCTAAATAGTTAGCTCTGACAGAATTTGTGTATAATAACTAGTAATACTCTATAATAGGACAATCCCTGTTCTTCCTTAATTATTAGAGACATTTGTACTAGAGGACAGTTCTAAACTAGAACAACAGTTCTGAATCTGTAACAGACTTTGTAGAACAGATGTACAAGACTAGGGAAGACACATGAACTCTTTTAGAGAAGGTAGTACAGGTAATAAAGTAGAACTATAATCAGAAGAGATCTATAGCTAAGGATTACTAGTCTAGGGACAAAGTTATACTAGAAGCTACTAACCTGACTACAGATTGTCTAATAAAGAAGTTGGACAACAAGTACTTTAGACTCTTTGTTATTAAAAAGAAGGTTAGTACCTCTGTCTACAAACTCTAACTTCTAGTAACATAAAAGTACATACACTTAGTGTTTAACAAGGTTCTACTATCTTAGTACTATAATTCTAGTTTTCCTTTGTAACAAAGACTTCTACTGTCTCTACTAGAACTCATCAGTTCTGAACTAGAATACAAAGTAGAGTATATAGTAGATACTAAGCTAGTGTATAGGAAGCTCAAGTTCCTTATCTACTAGAAAGGATACTCAGTTGAAGAACACACTTAGAAACCTACTAAGAATCTTACTCATACTACTAAGACAATCTAAGATTTCTATCAACTTTATTTGGGTGCTCTATATTAACTCTACCTTACAGAGTTCTAAACCCTACCATTCTAACCTATACTCAAACTACTGACTAAGTCCAATGTTTACTAATTAGGACAATTGGTTTTAGAGAGAGGGTAATGTTACAGTTCTCTACTCTTGTACCTTTAGTTCTAAGGGTTCTACACTCTTCTGTACCAGAACTCAGGACTTTTATCCTTTAAGAGTACTGTCTATAAACTATATGTGTACTAACTCTTACTACTACCCTTCCTTACTTTATTATTCTATTCCTTTAACCACCCCTTCATTCTTTGTTCATTCTATAGTCTCTTACTCTTTGTCTATCCCTTCATTCTTTGTACCTTTATCTTTAACCTTCCCTTTCTTTCATTCTTTATAGCTTATCATTCTTAGTAGCTCATACTCTCTAAGTACTCTTGTATAGTTTAGTATATATAGGTATACAAGATCAGACTAGTTCTATAGTTTTAATCTTATTTACTCTAGGTAGTCCTGTACTCTTAGACTCACTCTATATACTCTACTCTTGTCTCACTCTCTCTGTCTGTCTGTTCTACAAGTTCTAACTATGTTCTAGTACTTACATTCTGTATTTCTGTTGTGTAGAATAGTTGTAGCCTGAGTCCCCTCACTAAGCCTTCAGGTCCCCTCTATACTGTTACTAACACAAAGTGTATATAGTTTACTAATATTGTGTTAGTAATGTTATTAACTATACATGTATAAATAGTCTTAACTATCTTCCTCTCAGCTTTGTTCTGTGGTTCATCCTTTAGTAAGTGTTTGAAGTACATAGCTGTAATACTAAAAATAATACAGTAATGTCACATCTTATAGTTTACTTCAGTCTTAAGTATTATAATGTTTTGACTAAAGTATTTGAGTATATTAGCTAGTTTACAGTGTGTATCTGTATGTGAGGAAACTATAATGCAAATGTGTACAAATGTATACAAGTAAAGAGTTTAGAGTGTACAGTGAATGTGTGTATACAAGGAGCTTAAGACTTATAACCTATTGAGAGGGAAAACTTAAGGGGGGTATGTATAAATAAGGGGTAAGGTAATAACTGACTACTCAGTGTCTCTTGTCCTTATATTGTATGTATTCTAACTAAGACATTATAAAGTCATCATCTTGTGGTTTGTCTGTTAATAAACTAATTATCTTATAATATTAGTTCTAGTATTACTCTAAGAATCTTATTAACTAGTTTTAAGTAAAGAGCTTTTTTAAGTATTTTAATAAGAATATTATTAAACTTGAGTACAAATCCTACCTTTTAGGCCAGGATATTAAACTCCTGAAAGAAGGTATTAGTAGAATATTTACCCTATTATAAAGACACAAGCTTGTTCTATATATTACACTTTTTGTTTAAATTAATAAAGGAAGCTCAAAACTGTTTTATAAATTCTGAGTACAATTTATTGTTTTAAAGTTAGATCAGACTTCTAATCTGATAACCTTTGATCCAGTTCTGAGCCTAGGTGGCTGTGTTACCTTCTTTCATAAAGAAGAGGACAAATAGGACACAATTAAGATCTGAGAATAGATTAGTTAAAGTAGTAGTTATATATAACTTAATTTAGTACTAAATGTCCTTAAAGTACTACTTATTAAAGTCTAAAAGGTAAACTATATGTACTTTCTTTCTAAAACAGGTTGTAACTTCTAGAATGATTAGAACAGGTTCTAGTAAGACTAAAGGTACATAGTTAGTAAAAGCCTCTTAAATAAAGATCTGTATATATTAAGCTAGATCTACTTACAACTACTAATCTGGTAGGATAGTAGGGACAGTAGTCAGCTTAGAAGAGTCTATGTCTATACTATAAAGGAATTGACACTAGACTAAAAGGGGTAATAAATATAAGAAGAGTAGTAAAAGTTTAAAAGGGTTTAGAAAGCTTAAAATTTAAAAATGTAAAAGGGTTAGAACAAAGAGAAGAGATTAGTATAATAGTAAGTACTAATGTTTAAAACATAGAACAGTTGTAGGGTAGTAATAGATAGTCTTAATCTAATGTTAGTAACAGTTTAAAGGGGACCTAAAGGCTTAGTAAGAGGACCTAGACTATAACTATCTTATATAACAGAAATACAGAATGTAAGTACTAGAACATAGTTAGAACTTGTAGAACAGACAGAGAGAGAGAGTAAGACAAGTACAGAGTATATAGAATAAGTTTAAGAGTATAAGACTATCTAGAGTAGATAAGATTAAGACTATAAAACTAGTCTAATCTTATATATATATATATATACTAAACTACACAAGAGTACTCAGAGAATGATAAGCTACAAAGAATGAAGAATAAAAAGGTTAAAAATAAGTAAACAAAGAATAAAGGGGTAGACAAAGGAAAGGAGTAATAAGGTAGAGAGGAGTAGTAGTAAGAGTTACTGTAAGGGTTAACCTATATATAATTCATATACTATACACTCAAGAGACAGAAGTCCTAAGTTCTAGTATGAAAGAGTATAGAATTAGCAGAACTGAGAGTGTGAGAGTAGTAAACTATAACATTAATACTAGGTAAGAGTATAGTTACTAATGTTTAGTCCTGAACCTAGTAGACTCAGTCTAGATATAAGACTAGACCTAAGAACTAGTCCTCTACAGTCTAGTCCTTATAGGTCCAAAGGGGGTCCAGTCCTGTGTTCATCAAATTGAGAAATTTCCCAGACTAATGGACTAGTCCAGACTCAGACTGGACTCTAGACTTGAATAATTTGTGTAATTGTTTGTAGTACAGAATTATTTGTAGTACATATACTAACATTAATTTCACTTTTCAGTCTCTTTAATTACAACTTTGATTTCCTTCTTGTCTAATGTTTCTCTAGTGTTAGGAGCAGTATTACAAACTTGCAAACCTTTAACAGAGAAGCTATGCCTGTTCTGGACAATTGTAAGGATTTTGTACATTGTGATCTTTGTTTGTATAATGTATTCAGAGCCAGAAGTTGTAATAACTGGTGGCAAACGAGTACATTTGATACACAAAGCTGGATCAGGCTCAAGCATACATTTAAATATTTCCTCTGGATTAACATCCTTTAAATATATAAACACACATATATATGTGTTGCCTGTAAATAAGAGAGGGGGGGGGGGCATTATACATGTTGAGAGTGGTCTTTAATACTGGACACATTTCAATCCATAGAGATCTTAAAGACTTATTACAAGAGGCTTCATAATTAGTTACATTACTTATGTACTTAGATACAAAGAATAATGTACTAATACATCTCAAATTGTTCTCTCAAGTCCAGTCATAAACAGTCTGAAACTGGACTGGAACTTGGGTCCAGTCTAGTAACCGTCCACATAGGTCTGGTCCACAGTCTGGGACACTCCCGGACTGTAGTTTTGGTCCAGTCCTGAGTCCAGGTGAAGTACACCCAGACCAGACCAGGACCAGACTTCAGCAACTATAGGTGAGAGTAGTCAAAAATATGTAAGGAAACTTACTATTCCTTACAAGAGAATTCTAATTGCCTTTAGTTCACTTAACTACTGACTAGAATAACCTAGTACTCAAGTAAGGGGTCAGGGGAAAAGAATCCCCTTTACCTAGCACTAGAGACTGTCTTTAATAAGGGGATACACATGTAGATACATAAGGAGTAAATACTAGCTAACTGAAAAGAGAATATGTATACCTATAGGTCCAACTGTGTGATCACTAATAAAATCAGTGATAGATAGATAATAAAATACAAGCCTCCAGAGTAAATGAATGCTCATGAGCAAATCCTTACACTGTATGTACAGACACTAGTACAATGTGTCTCATTCACTCTGTCTTGTGCTTGCTATTTTCCTCACTAAGTTCAAAAAATCATGTGATTTCTTACTTTTCTTCACTTCGCTCAAAATCAAAAAGTCTCATTATATTTGCAAACGGCTGTAAAATGTATATCGACTTGATCATAAATTAGTTTGATGATTAGTAATTCTGCTTACATACGCGATTGTTCTGTCGTCTCGTGCTCGTCGCGTCGACGCGTCTCTCTTCGCTCTCAGCCCTTTCTCTTCTTCCCAACACTTCCACCACCACCAGCGTATCCCTACCGCATCTTGTCTTTCTAATCGTCAACATGCTTGAAGCCAAGCTCTCCGATGCAGTCCTGCTCAAGAAACTCCTCGATTGTAGGTGCTTCGTGCTGCTTCCGACGCGTCTTCACCCACTGACCACGTCTGACAGCTATAAAGGAGCTTGTGACAGACGCGAATTTTGAGTGCAACGAAGAAGGTCTCAAACTCCAGGCAATGGACAACTCGCATGTCGCACTCGTCGCCGTTTCCCTGAAGGCGGATGGTTTCGTCAAGTACCGTTGCGACAGACCGATGCCGCTGGGTGTCAACCTTGGATCTCTCACAAAAGTGCTCAAGTGCGCAAAGGACGACGATGTCTGCACGCTCAAGGCCTCCGATGATGCGGACGTACTGAATCTTACGTACGAAGGAAGAAACAGCGATCGGATTGCGGAGTATGACATGAAGCTCATGGACATCGATGCCGACAGCCTTACCATCCCGGATACCGAATACGACGCGTGTGTCACCATGCCTTCCTCCGAGTTTTCCCGCATCGTTCGTGATCTCGCGCAGCTTGGTGAGTCCGTAAGGATAGAGGTCAGTAAAGAAGGTATCCGATTTGCTGCCGACGGAGAAGCCGCCAACGGATCCGTACTTCTGAAGCAGACAGACGCTGCGCGACGCAAGTATGCCAACATGGAAAAGGAAAAGAAACCGAAGATTGAGGACGATGATGAGGATGACCAGGAAGAAGGAAGTTCGAAAAAGAAGCCGACTAAGGCTAATGGTACGAAAGTCAAGAAGGAGCCAGGTACTGATGACGCAGACATGGAGGATGTAGAGGAGGGTGACGGAGGTGAATTCAAAGCACAATCCGATGACGAGGATGAAGGTGAGGGTGAGGGTGAGGAAGAGAAGGGAGGTGAATCCGACGAAGAGGAGGAAGGATCGCGGAAGCGTAAGAAGTCTCAGAAGGTATGTGGGTAGTAGAATTCCTGCAGTTCTTGCTGAAGCTTTGTCGACAAAGGCGACGGGAAAGGCGAAAAGGCCGAAGAAGAACACGGATGAAGATGGCGGCGTGGCAGGGGTCGCAATCGACATGTCGCAGCACGTATCTCTTACGTTCTCGCTCAAGTATCTTGTGAACTTTTCCAAGAGCGTGGCCCTAGCCGGAACAGTGAAACTTATGATGTCAAATGATGTGCCACTCCTCGTACGTTTTCAGTGTTGATATCTCGTGACAACTTTCGTTTAATACACCTTTAGGTGTCATACGAGTTTGGACCAGGCTATATTAACTATTACCTCGCACCGAAGATTGGAGATGAGTAGACATCCATCTTCAGTCTTCTTCGAGTCCCACGCTGCAAAATGACGGGCATTCCAGTGTCGTATTGTCATATCCCTTTCAACTCAGGCCCTAAGTACTATTTTCCTATGATCTATATAGCGCTCGCTTCTTGACTAGTTGTATACAACCGCATCGCAATAAACCGATTCATCTGCACAATCGATCCATCATTGTGCAGAGCTAAATCCATATCTACCTGTTACATTCACCATGTGTATAAATTACGGCATTCAGTCATGTGAAGCTGAGGCACGATTAGACTAAATCAAAGGTATGGATAAATCCCAATGTCGTTGCGCGTGCATAGAAGGACACACTCACCGCAGTAGTTTCAGACGTTTCGCGTCGAACCACTGTCTCTGCATCAACTTTGATTTCAATCGCAGTGAACTCCAAGTTAGAGTCCTGGATTAAATTGTCACAGGAACCGAACAGTGAATAAGCATTGCAAAGGGATAAAGAATCGATACTTACATTGCGAGAATGGGTATGGTTGTTCGCACTTTGTAACCACACGCTTTCACGGAACATCATTCCATCGGTACCATATGAAATATTCCGCCGTCGTCGATGGCGCGTATTTAATCTGCAGTGGTACACTTCATTATGCCGCACCACATAACTTAGATGAAGAAATGCTAACAATGCAAAGACAGAGTTCGTGTACACTAACGATACATGAAATCAGCAACTATGTAGATTGGACGCATTTCGTTACTTACGTTTCGGATATATGATCAAAACTGTTAAAAATACAAAAGTATCAGGAAGCAGCGCACTAGTTATTAACGCCGTGAGAGAGCAGAGGTCCATCAGGAAGCCGGTACTGATGAAATACATAGTCAGAAACCCGATCGTTGAATTCGTTCTCGGAAATCCTGTTCTGCTTGAATACAGCAGGTAGGCTAAGATCCCTGCTATTGTTGTATCGGTGAGGAATCCAATGGAATTCATGACACGTTCGACGTTGAACACAGTTGAAAACTGCGTGAGACTCGAGAAATGGTAAGATACAGCGAAGTACACTGCAGTCGAGGCAAAGTGGGCGATGATGAAAATCGCAGAGATCCCAGTAAGTAAATAATTTCGTTTGCTCACTACAATTTATCTTCAGTAACTATACAAAAGTTAAGAGGATGAAACTCACAGTGCCAAATACGCATCATGAATATTAGTTGTACAAAAAGATTGATAAAGGCCGTAACGATGATCAAAGATGCCCCTTCTCTGTTTGATATAATATGAATTTCGTTTACTCCGATTGAAACAATCTCGCAAAACTTACTCGTCGAAGTGGGCGATAAGCAAAAGATTCGTGAAGTTCGTGATTAATGACGTGTACAGCAGATGAACGAATATGGCTTGATGGACAGTATCTAGCGCCCAGATGAGGATGACCGAAGTCTGTATCCACCAGCCATCGGATCCCGAGTGTCTCTACATCTTTATTGTCAATATTGAAAGAAGACACCGAGAGCTTATCAGTGCGCACATCGAAGTAGAAATACAACTGGACCACGCTAGCACCCCAAAGCCTGAACGAGTATCAGAATGGCGTGTAGAAAATAGTTTGTGAGCTCGTACGCTGTTGTCAGTCTGTAGAAAGGTTCATTTAATAAATGGAACTTCAATGACGCAGAGACGAGTCGAGAACGAACATGCCGCCAATGAACAAGGATCCAAGCTAAAGGACATAGAACATTAGTGTTCTGATAAACAGGTGAAACTTCTCGAGCTTACAGTACTACCAAGTTCTGGAGTGAAATCCAGAGTGCTCATTTTAAATTATATCCTGGTATATTTCAGAGTCTGACCTGCTCGAAACTAACAAGTCAAGTACTCCTGAGGACTATGGGAGGATACGATAGCTATGGGGATAAAGAGATGGGAAGCATGCAAGCGCAGAAGTCGCTCAGTGAGAGATATAGCATATATATGCACAAGAACGTGTTGTCCAAACATGTTACACAGACGATCTAATTCGTGCAGCTGAAGTAGCCATGGGAACATGTCAAGGTCTCCTGAACGTCTGCTACTAATTAACCGGTCTTAGCAGACTTCAACCGTCGAAGTTTAACATGTGGCTATCCAGTGAGCAATTAAAGAGATAAAGAACGGCGGTGGGTGCAATTGATCAAGACGTGTCCGAGTTGGAACTAATCCAAGTGATGCTCCTTCTGACGGGCCGAAATACCCAAACAAGGTGCATCTTTATTACGGCATCATGCAGTTTTCAACAACGGAGACTGAGGAACTCTCGCGTTTCGCACTGAACAGCAAGCAGACTCATCCTTCTTCAGTGAGATAGTAGTGGAGTCGACTTCGCATTTCATCAAGGAGTTATATTGGGTAAGTTAGTATGTGCTTTACCCAGGTTGTCTATATTAATGACGTGTCAGTCAATCTCACGCTGACATCTTAAGATCAGTTACGCGACAGCTTCTTCGCTTTTGCATTACTACGGTACACGATTTCCCTGGAGACCTAGACTCGGGCCGTACCTAGCAGAGTCGATGAACACACAAACTTCAATGAATATTTCATTGGAAACAGGTACTTGTTGGCTGGCACAGGCACTTACGTCTATTCTACTCGTATGCAGTTTCTGGGAGGATCTTCAGAACCTGATTGGTAGAGTCTATTTTCTATCAAGTGCTTGAAGGTCGTCATGCACATGACCAGCAGCTTTTGCAAACCTCCACAGAGAAGGTGTGATGCTTCTCTGCAGCCGTCTCGGCAAGTCCGAGCACTCCTACCTGGATTCCACGGCTGCCATGCTCTGTGGGAGCGAGGTCAACCCTATTGCAGGGATTGCAGGCGATAGCAGACTTGTCAAGATAAGGGCGATCATCAAGGACCACAGTACATGAATGAGTCCTTGTGCCCTCGCGTCTTTTCGAGTGTCCTAAACAGCGACAGGCCCAGGCTTATGCTTTCACCGTCAACTCTGAATTGACAAGCGATCGTTAGGAGAATGTCTACCGACCGGAAATGGCCGCAGCACCACTCCAATACCAATCACTATTCTATGCATCGACCAGACAGGCTGCATTGAATCACTGGTAATTTCTAGGGCATTTAAATAGATCAGAGAATCTACAATCTTGCCTTACCCTTCACCCAAAGCTTTTATTAGCTTGAATAATCCTTGACGTATGCAGCATATAGGCCAATTATCTCATTTTCCTGTCTTGCGTTGCTAATTGATTGGAATATTTGCAACGAATTCGGGAATATTATCCACAAGCACTACCTTTTGGCCTACAATAATCGGATCAAACAAGCGTTTATCTGATAACAGTTCTTTCCTTTCTTGCAGTCCGAATAACCTAAGGACATTAAATTTGACCAACCTTAACTTCGGATAAACTGTGGTCGGTTCCGCATATAAACAAACCATCAATGTGCTTACGATGTTGCTCCTCGATTGTGTCCCGTTAGTCCGCCACTAGGGTCACCATACGTGCATCAGTTATCGGATCCGAGTCTCCGCTGCTAGAAGACTAAGGCCATCACCCATACACTGTCCAAGTTGTCAAGGTCTCAATCTGGTAGCAAGCACGTGCCTAATATAGACCATTTAACTCGTTGCCTTAGCACAAAGCTATCTTCCGGAATCCGTATATTCCCTGTTACAGCGCTTCCATGAACCCCACAATATAATGCCTTCACAACGTGGAGAAAATTGGAATTCTCGTACGTCACCAACTCCATTGAAAGAATTCCTATTTTTACTAACTGATGATATTCCTATGCATGTCATTGCTAGAGCGCCCTGCTGCGGACTGGTTCGCGCACGAACGTTCGCCCTACACATGCATATTTTTCGGATCCACTTTCCGGATTTTGCTCTCAAGAGTATCTAGCGCCACCATCACTTGGAATTCGTCTATTCTCTGTCGCGTGACGCATCCACCAAACGTGCGATCAGTATAATTGCGGGGATATCGGCTCCCCTTATTTCTACGAGTTAAGGTCGTCGTATAAAGCTCACCTTGTAATCTGCACAACCACAATCGTTAATTTTCCCCACAAGATGAAGCTTACTGGTGACCTTATCCCTTCGCTCTTCATCCCTCTCCTCAACCTCGGCCTTAACAACTCTCGTTCCGAAGCATTGCCTGAAGATGTCAATGCCAATAACCTCAGCATGCCCACAAACGTCTTCGCGACGGATACAACACCAGTAATCAATGGACAAGCACTCTTCACGCACTCCTCTCACCATCACCATCACGAAGACGAGGACGGGCGCACTAGAGACATGTTCCCCAATATCGGAGAAGGCGAAGACGGTGTCCGTCGACCGCACGCTGGAGAAAAGACCTCAGAAGTACACACAAGAACCAGGCTGAAGCAGTCCGATGAATGCCCGAACCCACCCATTCTCAGCTGTTCAACGAAAGCGGACGAGACAGATTCGTGTTGCGTGAGTATGTCGCTTATTCCTTTACGAACGTTACCTTCATCTTTTATATAATAGGTTGTCAGACCAGGAGGCGTTCTAGTACATGCTCAATTCTGGGACCTCGATTTCGGTGTTGCGGACTCTTGGGGAATTCACGGTCTTTGGTAAATATCCCCCCATCATATCACATCGACCATACTTTCTTATCTTATTCTATACCCAGGCCCGATAAATGCAACGGCCAATTCTACGAGAACTGCGACAGCAGTCGTAAATACAGCGGTTCCCAAATCACAGAAGCACTACAGAACGCGGGACAGAGCGAACTCCTTAACGTCATGAACACCTACTGGGTGAGCAATGACGAAAGCCCTGAGGACTTCTGGTCTCACGAGGTAGGCTGGAGCGGTAGTAATCTCTCTATCTTTAGGTGCTGACTTTTGAATCGTTCTTTTAAAAATAAGTGGGCTACGCATGGAACGTGGTATGCATAAATAAATTCCCGTTAACAATTATACGTTTATTTCTCACGTTTATATCATATTTAAAGCGTAAGCACTCTAGAGCCAAGCTGTTTCGACGATTACACAACCGCACAAGAAGTCGTTCCTTACTTCGAAACCGTCGTCCAGATCTTCCAACAGCTAGACACGTACGGGGCTCTTACGAGCGCAGGGGTCAGTATTCAAACTCCAGGTTCGCAGGACGATCCCTGGTTTACTATTTGTCATGTACAGATAACACCATCCTCTGAGAACACATACACTCTCACAGAACTCCAAGACGCAGTTACCTCTTCCCTAGGTTACGTTCCTGACGTGTGTTCATTTAATCATCCCTTCACCATCATCTCTCGCAAACCATTAATATTTCCCTCATAGTTCACCTGCTCAAAAGGCAGCCTCTCCTCCGTCCAATACTACCTAAACGCCCAAGGACCCCTCCAAGACGGCCACTTCGTCGCCTCACATGCAACTCGCAGGTCCGACTGCCCGAAATCCGGTATCAAATGGCTTCTGAAGACAGTTGACAATTAACTAACTAACTTCCCTCCGAGTCTGCACATGACACATCCAAAGTTCTAAATTTGCAATGTCTAGAGCTTGCGAGATTTGCAGTCGGGATATCAAGGGTGCCGAAAATGTGTGAATGTAAATAGTGGCAAAAGATTGTATGATATAGGTAGTGGTACCTCTCCTGTAGGTAGAGTCGATTAGTTTCATCGGACTTTACACCAGGACGAATTTCAAATCGATGTACATTGTAAAACAACGGTAAAACGGGAGCTTGCAATGTAATTCCGATTAGAGCGATAGCATCTAAGGCCTTGCTTCAGATTTAAGCCACCTTACGGCAGATGCACCCAAAATGGGACGCTGTACGGACGAGACGCATACACTTAGGGGCACGCAAGGCGTCACGAAAAGCTAACATGAGTCAGAGGAGGAAGGTATGCAATTGGAGGTGGAAATATTACAAAGACAAGTGGGCAACGGAGAACGATAAGAGAGATCATGTAAACGTGAAAAAAAGGAAAAGGCTTTAAAAACTTGGGGAAACCGAAACGCGGAATTGAAGTCGGACAGAATGAGGACCAAGTGAAGAGTTCAACACCAATAAACGCGGATTGAATAGTAAGAAAGGCAGAAAGGGTTACTTGGTAATTTAATTATCCACAGAGAGCAAAGTTTCTTATGTCATTCCCAATCGTAAAACAATTCACCACATCTAAACATCTCAACGGGAAAGAAACTGTGACTCATCCGTAGTACCAATACCCTCCCAAGTCTTTCCACTTTGAATCATTACCCCGTCGCACCGCGAACGTAAATTGCTACCAAACACCGTTAGAACCGCAAAGTATTTGGACAATGATAGAGATCATGATGAAGGAGAGTCGTGAGACGAGATAGGTAAAACGGAAGACCGGATGCAAAATGAGCCGAACGGAATCTAACCCCGCGTGCGTGCAGGTGGATAATGCAGGGTTCCCGATCTCAAACGACGATGCACTTGTTCTGTTTCGGACGCTTGTTGGCAAGAAGAGCATAGCGAGTTGCATATTGGAAGACTTCGCGAACTCCTTCGCCTGTCCGAGCGGAGCATTCGAGGTACTGTTTTGCACCAATCTTCTGTGCGACCGCAACACCCTAGATGACACGCGGATCAGGCAAGGTCCGTCAAACTAAGGAGCACAGCATTAGGTGATCAATACATACCTCCTCGGGCGTCACAGGACGTTGCGATGTCTTCCTCAACTCCTCGATCGTCTTCGGGTCGCGTCTAAGGTCCTTCTTGCAACCAACAAGCAAAACCGGAAGGCCTGCGCAGAAGTGGGTGACCTCGGAGTGCCACTAAGATTGACGAGTCAGCTATGACGTGATGATGGATGAACATGAGCGAGCAGACCGCACCTTCTCCTGCACGTTGTCAAGAGAATCGGGGGAGTCGATGGCAAAACAAATGAGAATGACGTGAGAATCAGGGTAGGAAAGGGGGCGGAGACGGTCATAGTCTTCCTGTCCAGCCGTATCCCAGAGAGCCAGTTCAACGTGCTTTCCGTCTACATCAACATCGGCGACGTAGTTTTCGAATACAGTAGGCACGTAAATTTCTGGGAATGTGCCTTTGCTACGGAACACTCAGATAGATGTTCAAATGCGCGAAAATGCCTCTTACCTGAAGACAATCAGCAGACAGGTCTTTTCATGCAAAGCCAATCAATCGACAGCGCGAGAACGGACGCACGCCAAATCGAGTGCACGAGTGGTGAGAGATTCCAAGAGTATTTCAACGCAACGCAGGGGAAGACATAGCCGAACAATGACACATCAAGAAAACACGTGAGTTCGCGAGTGGATTGGATGGAGGCGCCGGAGAAGGGGAAGAACGGGAGGCACGAGTCAGAATAAGACACGGCAAAAGACGATAAGGAAAGTGGACTGACCTTGCCGCAAGCACCGTCTCCGACGATGACGAGCTTCCTACGAATTTCCGACATGGCTTAGAGAACGAACAACGAGTAGAAAGTGCAACAGGGGACGAGTTGCGGTGGTCAGCGTGTCTTATGGTGGTGCTGCCTTAAAGATGAGGGTTGGAAGGAAGGACACGGCAGATGATGAGTTGGCCCTAATCCAGTTCTCCCGTGGGAACTTTACATCGGCCATCACCGCATATTCCATATATGGCGATGCGCTGTCTTAAGTAATATGCGGTCTTTTCTCGCCTGTCTTCATGCTACTTACTTTACACCTTTTTCTTGCACAGGATACAGTGTCAGAAAGTATATAATTCTCTGGGCTGGGGCATAGTCATGTCTTGAGATGATCTCATTCCTGTACCTGTCTTACACCCTATGTTTACAATACTACTACAACAGCTTACTACTATTGTGCCTTAGGGCCTGTTCAGCCTGCATGATCTTGTGAGATAGTCCCTGCCAAAAAGATTTAAAGAAGATCATAATCTCATCAGATCATTGTGTGTCACGTCACGCTTCTCAAAGCGTTCAGTGCCTACAATGTTAATCTTGTATCTCAATTTGACATTTTGACACACTCCTAAAATCAAGCAAAGATTGAAAAACAGCCAAAAGCTGTTTTTCAAGGCAAGAACCTGTAATCTCTCAAGACACGTGCTGTTACACTGAATGCTACAAATACTGACCCTCCTCCTTACAGAATGCAAGCAAAATCTGCTTTGTACCTCTTCTCTTACTATACTTGCAATTAGTGAGTGTTCTTACACTTATTAAATACTGTCTAACAACACTTGTCTTTGACTAACAGAACAAGAAGCCACTCTTATCAGTGTCCTCAAGAGAGTAAAAGAAGATAGTATGCAAGTAGAGAATGGGTAGAAACTTTAAGCCTATGTATGTGTTATTAATACTCTAGCTAGGTCTAAAAAGGATTCTAGTAGGCTAGCTAAGACAGCTGTCTATATAAAGACTTGTTTTCAGAGGGTAAGTTGCTTATATCCTTCTATCTCATTTGATCAACTGTTAACAGCCTTTATATTTATACTCAGCTTAAGACTGAGTATTATACTGTAAGGAAGCTCTATAATGTATTAGGATTTGAATAGGATTCTAATAAGTAGTTAGTAACTATCTCTACTAATGTTTAGAAAGTATATATTAAGGTATGTTTACAGATTGTATAAATAGAGTGGTTTCTAAAGTGATTATGAGTTGTTGCTTCACTAATATTGTTTCTCTTATTCTAGAACTATCTAAAGACAAAGTCTTAGAGGAAGAAGCTGTTTCTATTGTACAATAATGTTACTAACCTTATAGATAGTACTATACCTGATAGACACACTATATTTTGACCTGAAAGATCCACCCCTAAACATTCTACAAGCTTAGGTACAAATGAGTATAGGAATAGTACTGTAAGGATTTGATTTACAGGTTCGTATTTTGTTATTACTACATTACTGATTGTGTCAGATCATTGTGCAGTAGGACCCACAAGTGCATATATTCTCATTATAGTTAGTTACACTTCCTCCTCATGTATCTACACGTGTATACCCTTATAAAAGACAGTATTGACCACTGGGTAAAGGGGATTCTTTTCCCCTGACCCCTTGCTCAAGTACTAAGTTATCCCAGTCAGTAGTTGAGTGAACTAAGGGCAATTAGAATTCTCTTGTGAGGAACAGTGAGTTTCCTTACATATTTTTGACTGTACCCACCTAGCACCAAAACCCCTTGCTGGATGCTGAGGAACCAAAGGGTCTGATCAACCCTAGGTCTCCCTTGTTGTCTAGTACCCATCAAGAATTTTTCGTGAGTAAAGTTACAATTTTTGAGTAGAAACAGAGACTACTTACTGGATTGGCCCCTAGTAGGTTCACAATGCTTTGGAACACTGTAGAATGCTTCTGGAACACATTAACACATATCAATATGGACCAGTGCTGGATACACTAGAGGTTTGCATTGATCAGATGGGTTGAGGACCAGGCATCTGTGACAGTAAAAAGGAACAAACAGGTGTGCATCAAGTTTACAAGTAATGGACAACAAGATTATCCATTGAATATTGGTTACAATGTGGCTGCTGAGCCTTGACTGACAATTCCCAGAGGGTACCCAAGTCTGGATATCAATACTAACATGCTAGGATGTAAGTCCTTGTCCCTTGTAGGCTGGAGGCAACCCAATGAACCTATACCAGGTGATAAGTCCTTGTCTACACAAGGCTGGAGGCACCCTGATGAACTAGTACATACTAATAATGTAGAACTAAGGCATGTAACTGTACCAGTGCATATAGTTAGACAAACACACACTGTAGAGCAGACACTAGCAAGTATTAACACTACTAGGCTCAAAGAAATAGTAAACAAAGGTACAGAGAGCAGAAACACTCAGGCAATTGTTCTTGAGGATTCAGACAGTTGAGTTCAGGATGAACAGGCAATTGGATTCGAGGATTTGTCCAATTGAGTACAGAAGGTCAAGTTTGAGGATTCAACTCACTGAGTACAGGTGATTGAGCTTGAGGATTCACTCTATTAATTTCAGGCTACCAAGTTTGAGGATTCACTTGATAGAGGACAGGCAATTTGGTTTGAGGATTCACCAAGTCAATATAGAGAGCTAACAGCAAGCATTGAGGAATTTGCAAGCTAGTACAAGAGTTACAGAGTGTATATAGTCAGTATTAGTGAGAGTATGGATAAGTATCCAGTGAGCACACTTACTTCAGAACAGAAACACATTGACAACAGTGATGTAGAGGGCAATGAGACACTTAAGACCCTCTTTGACAGTGAAGAAAGCAGCCAGGACTCAAAGAACAAGAGTAACAAAGGCTAGGAGAGCTAGGCATCAAAACTACAGAGAATCAATGAGGAACAAGACTTCCAGAAGGTAAGTAAGACCTTCAGACACATTACAAGAGCCAGAGCAATTAAGATAGACATAGGACATGTCAGCCCATTCTACAGTTTGATAGACATTGACAATTTGAATAAGAGAATGTACAAGTTTGATGGAATGTATCAGGAAGAGGAGAAAGCAACTCCTTCATCAAACAAGAGCAGACTCAATAGTATAGTAACAGAAAAGTATGAAATGCTTCAGGCAGGCTACAGAACGAAAGCCAGACATGCTACAGTACTCACAGACAATAGAGATCAGAACTATCAATACAAGAGTGTAGAAGAAACACTCAAGAGTCCAGACAAACAATTACATTTGTAGAAAGCAAAAGGAATATGTAAAGCACAAGGAACAGAACGAAAACTGGAACTGCCAGGCATTCAATACAATTGTGAAATCAATTCAGACTATCCAAGCGAAACAGACATTGCATTTACAGAACAGTACTTTGAGGATAGCAAAAGTGAGTGCAAATTGGAACTACAAGGATCAGTACTTGATCCAGAGGGCGAAAATCAAGTATACACCTACAAAATCAAGTGTTTAACCTTATACATAGTAGATATCAACTACACATTACACAGGAGCAATGTACAGAAGTACTACAATGGATACAACACCCTAGCCAGGTCTAGGAATAAGAGAGAAAGTGAAATACCTAGATATATACAGTCTCAAATGGAAACATTGAGTTTTTCAGGACATTAGAGTATCCCTTACAAAAATAAAAGGAACAAACAATCTTATAGCAATACTTCACGATTGAAAGCAGTCCCAGGCAAGGCAAACACTAGTGGTATTAGTGAGAACAATATTGATTCAGAGCACAGCAAACTATACAGTTCAAAGCCACATATTGAGTGTAGCAAGTATAAGAATAGTTCAAGTAGTAGTTTAAGAATGAACACAAGTTCAGGCATGTGAACAACACATTTGAAAGGGTGAATTCAGTATATTCGAGACCCTATAGGACTACAGGACTAAGGAATAGTACAGTAAACAAGTAGAACTGTATGAAATGGCACTAGACAGGTACATTGAGGCACAGACAATTGTATAGTGTATACAATGACATTTTACACTCGAAAGCACAGGCATACAGTGTAGAAAGGATTCTACAAGACTACAGATATGTATGGCACATGGAAAGGACTAGGAAACACAGATACAACCATTGTTTCAAGGATTCTAAGACACTACAAGTGTAAGGCAACACATATATAGACATTTCAGAGATACTATTACCAATTCTTAGAGCCACAAATCGAAACAATGCTCTTAAGAAATACAGGCTGTTTACAGACAACAGGAATGTGTACCAGGACATCAGGAAAGGACCTGAGAATGTTAGAAGATCAGAATACAACCAGCTAGATAGTATTATGGTTTACAAGACAATGCAAATAGTAAACTGTGCAAGCAGGACAATCTATCAAGTATTACTGGACTATAAACTATGACTACTCTTGGATACTGAGAAATATTTCAATCTAAACGATTCACACAGGTATTCTATTAAGTTAGAAGGCTACATCATGCATTAGAAGACAGACATTAGTACATTGAGTAAGGAAAAGTGTATATACATTGAGAATACAATGATACTGCTTCAGAATAAGTATCAGGCATGGAGATACATTGACAGTGATAGAAAGACACAGACATACACATACACAGTCGATTCTATTCAGTACAGGAAGAGATACAAGATTAGTATTGAGTACTACAAAGGAACTATGTCAGTTGACATCAGAACACACATTTCCATCTTCAGGATTGAAGAAACAGTCTATAATGAGTACAATTGAAGGAATTCACATAGAACAACATTCTATAAGGTACAATTGGATGTTACACTACAGAACTATTCAGTTCATGACGAAGAATTATTCAGAAACGTTAGAACCAGCTCAGACTACAAGGATATATTGTACAGAACACAGTTTCAGGAGAACATAAGGTATTACATTGTGAAATACACCTTCAGACAGTTAGGATTCATTAGAATAGACTCAGGATACTTTATTAGACGTATTATAGACATTGCAGGCACTCAAATAGATGTGCTAGCATGCATATACTCAGGATACATAGTAAGGATCATGATATTCAAGCTACAGGATGACAATTACAATCTACAGAATGTAAAACAGTTACAATCTATGTACTACATGATAGT
>NW_006760401.1:72257-74732 GCF_000271605.1 Fomitiporia mediterranea MF3/22 | reverse complement strand
ACATTTCCATCTTCAGGATTGAAGAAACAGTCTATAATGAGTACAATTGAAGGAATTCACATAGAACAACATTCTATAAGGTACAATTGGATGTTACACTACAGAACTATTCAGTTCATGACGAAGAATTATTCAGAAACGTTAGAACCAGCTCAGACTACAAGGATATATTGTACAGAACACAGTTTCAGGAGAACATAAGGTATTACATTGTGAAATACACCTTCAGACAGTTAGGATTCATTAGAATAGACTCAGGATACTTTATTAGACGTATTATAGACATTGCAGGCACTCAAATAGATGTGCTAGCATGCATATACTCAGGATACATAGTAAGGATCATGATATTCAAGCTACAGGATGACAATTACAATCTACAGAATGTAAAACAGTTACAATCTATGTACTACAATGATAGTAAGACACTACTGAGATCAGGAAACAATACACATTGTATGGAACAAAGTACAGAAGTTCAGAGAGTGACTTCAAGCCAGAGAACAGGTTTGGAACCCAGACAATCTGCTTAATCCACTCAATCTGCTCAAACAGATTATCACACTGTTTCAAGGGAAAGCAAAGGCAATATGCATACAGCCAGCAAATATCAGAGCAATAGTGAATTAGGAATAATTGATCAGATTATTTGAGCATTCAGGCATAATACTTCAAAGCTACAGAAGGAAACAGAGTATCAGGATACTCTAGAACATCTATTGAACAATGATACAGTTTAATCTACTCTAGGAATGAGTAGTTACAATCAGTTTGAAGTATGAAATCATGTAGAAGACCTCTCTAGACACTACAGATATGTTCTAGGACAGTACCAGACGTTTTACACTGAAAATGAAGTCATATTTCGACAAGAGGGCAAGAGGCACATGTATTACATTGTATACACACTCTTTGAGTATACAATCATGTTTGAACATACAATTTTCTTACTTGGATTGCTACAAAACAATTTTGTGAAGGACTTTACAGTACTAGACAGTATCAGTACTACAGGAAACAGGACACACAATAGGTACATAAGGAAAGAATACATTAGAATAAGGACAAGTACACAGAAAGACAGGAAGTCAATGCTAGAATGTATTGATCCACACATAGATTTGCCAAATGAACAGAGAATTGGTAGCATACACTCAGGACTTCAGGCAGCACTACTGTGCATACAGACAGGACTTTTCATGGAGATACTCATGGAACAACACAGTATACAGACAGTTACAGTACTCAGGAAAGTAGAGAATGCTACTTGGACACAGTGTGATAGAACATCACACTATGAGACATTGAAAGTATACTCAGATGATTCAGGAATCAAATCAATCAACTTACAAAGACACAAACGAGTCAAGACACAAGGAAACAGTATAAGAATACAGTAGGACATTCATTGCACACAGAGATACTGTACATATACTCACATATCTAGTAATATTAGGCTCATACATTACAATCTCATTGAGTTTGAGACAATATTTTCATTCAAGGATGAATATTACACTCTAGGTTACACTCTACAATTAGTATTTGAACATCAAGCTTAACAGGATATCCAGTTTTGTGTCACAGTTGGTTATTACATGCAAAAGAACACACATTTGGAGATATTCTACCAATACGAGTGCAAGGCACTACATTTGCAGGAACTAGTCTATTGGAAAAATCAAGGACATAGCAGAGGAATTTTGGAATACATCTCTACTATCTATTATTGCATTACTATTCTACAGAAGTAGAGAAATGCACAAGGTCAGCTAGAAGCTGCAACACTAATCCATTCTATTGAGGAAGAAGGCTATAGCTTTATTAATCAGGGATTTACCTCTGTGCTTCCTGAAGATGCAGGAGAAGAGAATATTTGCAATTACCACACCACCAGAATTTCCACTTCCATACATATTGATCTACACTGTATGTCTCAGAATACTCAACCACCAAAACACCATATCTCCCCAGGAACTCTACTGATTCTCTTCAAAAAGTGTTGTATCAATAGCAACAATCAAGAGGCAAATTTCCTACTAATTGACTATACAGTAATATGGACTACATTTAATTCTATTGACGTTTTATCTAGTTTCACATAGTTTGGAACCATGCTACTCACTGTCCAGAACACCACCACTGTCTCAATACACACTGGATCGACTTCGGATCAGTTCAGAGAGGCAGTACTACATTACAACAATGTTTCCCATATGCATGGGCAAGGTATTTTATTATTTACTCGTTACTAACTGTTACTTTTAAGTAAGTTTTCTGCCTTTTCTACTGATTTTTAGCATTTAGGACTAAATGCTAGAGGGCAAGTGTAAGGATTTGATTTACAGGTTTGTATTTTGTTATTACTACATTGCTGATTGCATCAGATCATTGTGCAGTGGGACCCACAAGTGCATATATTCTCATTGTAGTTAGTTACACTTCCTCCTCATGTATCTACACGTGTATACCCCT
>NW_006760401.1:60133-71845 GCF_000271605.1 Fomitiporia mediterranea MF3/22 | reverse complement strand
CTAAGGGCGATTAGAATTCTCTTGTGAGGAACAGTGAGTTTCCTTACAAGTACAGACTCTTTAGATAGTAGTACAGACAATAAAACAGGTCTAAGTAATATTAACAATGTAAAGACAGAGGAGTCTGTACTTAATATTATATGTGTATTCATACTAATTCTATTATACATTAATACACTATCTGACTATTTTAAAGGAGAACAGGTCTGTTGTTATTAAGTATAGTGCCTCTTTAGTAAGTAAGAGCATTCCTGTTCTAAAGAGGAGATCCTGTGTGTCTAGTACTATAGTTATAATAAGTCTTAGAGAACCTATTAAGACAGTTACAAGTACTATTAGTACAACTATAACTTCTACTATTAAAGTCCCTCAAACATTCCTACAGTTACTATACAAGCTATTAAGTATAATAAGGAGCTGTCTAATAATGAGATAGTTTAGATAGTTAATATAATATATTAAAATTCTGATGTTACAGATGCTTATTTGTCTTTAACTAGAAAGTCTATATATAAGACATATTTATAGAATACTTTGTACACTTTCATGTTCTAAATACTGTCCTACAATAAATGTACTCTCTTTCACCTTTCCTACAGACCTGTATTTGACAAATGTATATTTGTACAAGTACACAGAAGTTACACTTATTTTCTTTATTACTATAAGAATCAGAAGTAAAGTAAAAGACAAACTCTAGTATATATAGTGTTTCAGTATCACAACTTGATTTAATAGATCCAACACTTGTTGTTTATAAAGCTGAAGCAACTTGTAAGGATTTGATTTACTAGTTTGTATTTTATTATTACTATATTACTAATTGTGTTAAATTATTATATAGTAGGACTTACAAGTATATATATTCTTATTATAGTTAGTTATACTTCCTTCTTATGTATCTACACATGTATACTCTTATAAAAGACAGTATTGATTATTAGGTAAAGGGGATTCTTTTCCCCTAACCTCTTACTCAAGTACTAGGTTATTCTAGTTAGTAGTTGAGTAAACTAAGAGTAATTAGAATTCTCTTATAAAGAATAGTAAGTTTCCTTATATATTTTTGACTATACCTACCTAGTACTGAAACCCCTTGTTAGACACTAAGGAACTGAAGGGTCTGATCAACTCTAGGTCTCTCTCATTATCTAGTACTCTTCAGGAATTTTTTATAAGTAAAGTTATAATTTTCAAGTAGAAACAGAGACTACTTACTATATTAGTCTCTAGTAGGTTTATAATACTTTAGAACACTACAGAATGCTTCTAGAACACATTAGTACATATTAATATAGACTAGTGCTAAATATACTAGAGGTTTGTATTAATTAGATAGGTTGAGAACTAGGCATTTATAAAGGCAAAAAGGAACAAACAAGTGTGTATTAAGTTTACAAACAATAGACAACAAGATTACCTATTGAATATTAATTACAATGTAGCTACTAAGCCTTGACAGAAAATTCTCAGAGGGTACCTAAGTCTGAATATTAATACTAACATACTAGAATGTAAGTCCTTGTCTCTTATAAACTAGAGATAATCTAATAAACTTATTTCAGGTAATAAGTCCTTGTTTACACAAGACTGAAGGCACTCTAATAAACTACTATATACTAGTAATGTAGAACTAAGGTATATAATTGTACTAGTATATATAGTTAGTCAAATGTATACTATAGAGTAGAAACTAGTAAGTACTAACCTTACTAGACTTAAAGAAATAGTAAATAGTAGTATAGAGAGTAGAAACACTTAGACAATTAGATTCAAGGATTTGTCTAATTAAGTACAGAAGGTCAGGTTTAAGGATTCAACTAACTAAGTACAGGCAATTGAGCTTAAGGATTTGCTTAATTAATTTCAGACTACTAAGTTTGAGGATTTACTTAATAGAGGACAGGTAATTGTTCTTAAGGATTCAGACAGTCAAGTTCAGAACAAACAAGTAATTGGTTTCAAGGATTCAGTCAGTCAATTGACAAAAGTAAGTATTGAGGAAGATAGTATAGATTCTATTAAGTATATACAGTAAAACCTCTTATTAAGTATTACTCTTAGTGAACATAAAAAGTAATACTTATTAAGAGGTTATACTTGTTAAGAAGTAAAATTCTAGTGTCTACAAGAGTAATAGTAGACCTGAAATGTTATACTTAATAAGAGGTTATACTTAACAAGAGTAATACTTAATGAGAGGTTTTACTATAGTTAGTATTAGTAAGAGTATGAATAAGTATCTAGTAAGTATACTTACTTTAGAACAGAAACACATTAATAACAGTAATGTAGAGAGTAATCAGACACTTAAGACCCTTTTAGACAATAAAGAAAGTAGTCAGGACTCAAAGAACAAGAGTAATAGACAAGACTAGAAGAGCCAGGCATTGAAACTATAGAGATTTGATAAGGAACAAGACTTCTAGAAGGTAAGTAAGACCTTTAGACACATTGTAAGAGCTAGAGTAATCAGGATAAACATAAGACATGTTAGCCCATTCTACAGATTAATAGACATTAGTGATTTGAATAAGAGAACATACAAATTTAATAGAATGTATTAGGAAGAGGAGAAAGTAACTCCTTCATTAAACAAGAGTAGACTTAATAGTATAATAATAGAAAAGTGTAAAACACTTTAAGTAGGTAACAGAATAAAAGCTAGACATACTATAGTACCTACAGACAATAGAGATCATAACTATTAATACAAGAGTGTAGAAGAAACACTCAAGAGTCTAGACAAACAATTGTATTTGTAGAAAGTAAAAGGAAAGTGTAAAGTAAGAGGAATACACAAAGTGTAAGGAACAGAACAAAAACCAGAACTGTCAAGCATTCAATACAATAATAAGATTGATTCAGACTATCCAAGCAAAACAGACATTGTATCAACAGAACAGTACTTTAAGGATAGTAAAAGTGAACATATATTGGAACTATAAGAATTAGTACTTAATTTAGAGGGTGAAAACTAAGTATACACTTACAAAATTAAGTGTTTAACCTTATACATAACAGATATTAACTACACATTACACAGGAGTAATACACAGGAGTACTACAACAGATACAACACTCTAGCCAGGTCCAGGAATAAGAGAGAAAGCAAAATACTTAGATATATACAGTCTTAAATAGAAACATTAAGTTTTTCAGAACATTAGAGTATCCCTTATAAAAATAAAAGGAACAAATGATTCTATAGTAATACTTTGTGATTGAAAGCAGTCTCAGGCAAGGTATACACTAGTAGTATTAGTGAGAACAATATTGATTCAGAGTGTAGCAAACTATACAGTTTAAAGCTATATATTAAGTATAGTAAGTATAAGAATAGCTTAAGTAGTAGTTCAAAGACAAATAATGGATACAGGCATAGTAAAGTAGTGAATCTTGTTCAGAAAGGAAGATTTGCATCAGTAAGACCTTTAGAGAGCCTAGTAAAGAATAGCTACACATACAGAGTAATACAGAGCTCTAGAATACAGAGAAAGAGAAATCTCAACCTAGGATTAGACCTAGACAGTAATAATTCAGATTCCTCTTCATCTAATGACTATAATTGAAGTAATGCTTTATTCAAACTATCAGACATTGATTCAAGTGATACAGAAGCTACTAAGAAGTGTAAGAAATGCTTAAGGAAGAAACAGAATAAAGAACTCCTTAAATTGAAAATACAAATGTATAGTATAGAACTAATAGCTCCTACAGTATACTCAGGTGAACCAGACTTACAGAAGTATACAAAGTTTGTTATTAAAGTCAATCAGTACATGAAACAATCAGGACTTTATTATTTCCCTAAGAGTCAAGTAAGGATAATGTTAGGTTTTATTAAGAGAAAAGTAATGAATTTCTATTTACAAAAGATTGTAAACTATGAGTATTAATAAACACTTACTTAATTCTTTAGAGGACTTATAGACTTTTGTTTCCCTTCTAACTTTGCTAAAATACTGTGAAAAGAGTTTAATACTTTAAAACAAAGTAATAGGAATGTTCAGGATTATTTGTATAACCTAGAAATGAAAGTAACAAATCTAGGAGACATTTCTCAACAAGAATTGACTAGACAGGCATAGTATGGATTGAATTCCAAGTACTAGAGGCAATTATAATTAGATTGCTTGAATCTAGATACTGTAGATTACTCAATCTTTAAGGATAGACTTAAAAGTATTAAGAAAGCAAATGAATCCATAGGAATCAAATGGTACAAAGATTCTAGACAACATTTCAATCTGTAAGGATGTAATAATGATTCTTAGAGTAATTATTTGTATACAAACAGTTCTGATAATTCAGGAAACAATTAAGGTACTCTACAGGATAGTAAAAGTGATAATTTCAATTATAGTAACTCTAGTCAGGATACTATATATACAAGCAGCACAAATGCTAAAGGAAAGGATAAACAATAGTATCAAGTATTAAGAAATAAGGACTAGTACTATTAAAAGCAAGGAAACACTCACAGAACATATGTTACAAGTTTTAAGCATTATTCCCAATTGAAATTAGACAAAATAAGAGTAAAAGGACTATGTTTCATTTACAAACAAGATGACCACTTAGTCAGGAATTGTTCTACTCACAATACAATCAGATTGAACAATGTGTAGAATAATAGTTCATTATTTAGTAATGTCAGTATTAATTACTCTACTATAGATAAGTTAGCAGACAACTTGGACAGTAAGAACTATATAGAATTGACATTAAATAATGACTATAATACAGATTACAAGATATCCAGTAGTTTTCTACATTTTTTATTGATTTGGATACTTTATGAAGGTACTACTAAGAATCTAGTAATAGAATAAGAGAGTTCCACAACAGAACACAAGTTCAGACATACAAACAACACATTTGAAAGGGCAAATTCAGTATATTCAGAACCCTATAAGACTATAGTACTCAAACATTGAGTTATAAACAATCAGGACTGTATAAAACAGTACTAGATAGGTATATTAAGGTATAGACAGTTGTATAGTGTATATAATAACACTTTACACTTAAGAGTGAAGGTATACAGTATGGAAACAATTTTGTATCCCTACAAAAATGTATAGCACATGGAAAGGACTAGGAAACACACATACAACTATTGTTTCAAGGAATTTAAGACACTACAAGTGTAAGACAATACATATATGAACACTTTAGAGACACTATTACTAATTCTTAGAGCCATAAATTAAAACAATACTCTTAAGAAATACAGACTGTTTACAGACAACAAGAATACATACTAGGACATTAGGAAAGGACATGAGAATGTTAGACAATTAGAATATAAACAGTCAGATAGTATTATGGTTTACAAGGTAATACAAATAGTAAACTGTACAAGTAGGACAATCTATCAAGTATTACTAGACTATAAAATATGACTACTCTTAGATACTAAGAAATATTTCAATCTAAACAATTCACACAGGTATTCTATTAAGTTAGAAGACTATACAATGTATCAGAAGACAGAAATCAGTACATTGAGTAAGAAAAAGTGGATATATATTAAGAATACAATAATACTACTCTAGAATAAGTATTAGGCATAGAAATATATTGACAGTAATAGAAAGACACAGACATATGTATACACAGTCAATTCTAATCAGTACAGGAAGGTATTTGAAAGTGAAGAACTGCTTCAGACAATTTCAGAACTAGTAGAATGTTTAGTCAGTTAGGTATATTAATTCTATATTATTAGAACAGACATTTCCAGCTTTAGGATTGAAGATTCAGTCTACAATAAGTATGATTGAAGGAATTCACATAGAACAATGTTTTATAAGGTACAATTGGATGTTACACTATAGAACTACTCAGTTTATAACAAAGAATTGTTTAGAAACATTAGAACTAGCTTGGAATACAAGGATATATTGTACAGAACACAGTTTCAGGAGAACATAAGGTATTATATTATAAAATACACTTTCAGACAGTTAGGATTCATTAGAATAGACTCAGGACACTTTATCAGACATATTATAAGTACTACAAACATGTGAACAGATGTACTAGTATACATATACTTAGAATACATAGTAGGAATCAGGTTATTCAAGCTACAGAATGACAATTACAACCTACAGAATGTAAAACCACTACAATCTATGTACTACAAGGATAGTGTTGATCTCAAGTATTAGTTAAGGTAGAAGAGGTCAGTTGAGTCTGTAAGGTATGAATACTGAGAGGAGTCAAGAGTAAGAAGGAATAGATAGATCTGAGTAGAACATACAAGTTCTAAAGGTGACAATTAATAAGATGAGAGTAGTACAGAACAATAAAGCTACACTTTAGAACAAGACAATATAAGACAAGACAAGGTAAGATAGAATGTTTACTAATAAGACTACCAAATTACACACTAAGAGTTGTAGTAGAGAGTAACTTGATTACTAGAAAGTATAAATTATATAAGAGTATTTATAGAAAATATGAGTCCTTTATAGCTACTAGTCCTTTGTAAACAAATCCACTACTGTCTCCTTTGTATCAACCTATCTAGGACTCTAGATCTGAGTCTCCTTTGTATTAATCAACTAACTGTCTAAAGGTTTAGAGTCTTACCTTTGTGAATTAGAACTATAGTCTGAAACTTAACTAGTCTGAATTAAGCAACTAAAACTATTGTGTAGACAATAATGACATAATTGAAGGATTGCTAACATAAGGATAATACAACTTTGATGTGACTGAGCCCTTCTAATCAGAATGTATTAGAATGTATGTATTGTGTGAGTATAACATCTCTTAAGTGTTTTAGAATATAACTGTCCCTAGTTACACTTAAGAGTGTAAATTTACAAACTAGCACATTTTATGTTTCAATCTTCTGCTTCTTTTCAGGTTTGTCCTTCTTCTTCAACTATGTTGTTGTTACAAGAAGTGAATCAGATCTACAACTAAGTATAGGCTTTTACACAAAGAATACAGGAGTTACTATAGTGTGTAAGAATAGTGAATCAGCTATTAGTAACAATAGAGTAGAGGGTAGAACTAGTACAGTTGTAAGTAAGTACTTGAATGTTATATTGTCTCTAGATCTTCTGACAAGACACTATAGTCTAATTAGAATACACTTACTATATTAAGTGTACAGACTAGCTTTATACTTACTATACTATAGTAGCTCATACTTTAACTTAATACATAAGTGTTACAAATTAATGTAGAGTACAGTAGCTACAAGGATGCTCTAATTAGTGAACCACTTTAAGAGTATAAAGATACTATGACTGTTAACAAACTAAGTATTACTCCTCTGACAAAACAGGTAGTAAAGGTTATAGTTTTAAGACTGTCTAATATAGTTAAGTATACTGTTTAGAATACTGAGACAAGTGCTCCTATGAGTGAACTGGACATTCTGTAAGGTTCTGAGTGTAAGGATTTGATTTACTAGTTTGTATTTTACTATTACTACATTACTAATCATATTAGATTACTGTATAGTAGAACCTATAAGTACATATATTCTTATTATAGTTAGTTACACTTCCTCCTTATGTATTTACACATGTACTACTCTATAAAAGACAGTATTAATTGCTAAGTAAAGAGGATTCTTTTCCCCTGACCTCTCACTTGAGTACTAGGTTATTCTAGTCAGTAGTTGAGTAAACTAAGACTGATTAGAATTCTCTTGTAAGGAACAGTAAGTTTCCTTACATATTTTTGACTATACCTACCTAGCACCAAAACCCCTTACTAGACACTAAAGAACTAAAGGGTTTAATCAACCCTAGATCTCTCTTATTGTCTAGTACTCCTTAAGAAGTTTTAGTAAGTAAAGTTATGATTTTTGAGTAGAAACAGAGACTACTTACTAGATTAGCCTCTAGTAAGTTCACAATGTTTCAGAATACTATAGAACACTTCTGGAACACATTAGTACATATTAATATAGACTAGTGCTGAATATGCTAGAGGTTTGTATTAATCAGATAAGTTAAGGACTAGGCATCTGTAAAGGCAAAAAGGAACAAACAAGTGTGTATTAAGTTTACAGACAATAGACAACAAGATTATTCATTAGATATTGATTACAATGTGGCCACTAAGTCTTGACAGACAATTCCTAGAGGGTACCCAAGTCTGGATATTAATACTAACATGCTAGAAAGTAAGTCCTTGTCCTTTATAAGTTAGAGGCAATCTAATAAACTTATTCTAAATAATAAGTTCTTGTTTATATAAGGCTAGAGGCACTCTAATAAACTAGTACATACTAATAATGTAGAACTAAGGTATGTAACTGTACTAGCACATATAGTTAGACAAACACACACTGTAGAGTAGACACTAGTAAGTATTAACACTATTAGGCTTAAAGAAATAGTAAACAAAGGTACAGAGAGTAGAAACACTTAAGTAATTGTTCTTAAGGATTCAGACAGTTGAGTTCAGGATGAACAGGTAATTGGATTCAAGGATTCATTCAATCAAGTACAGAAGGTCAGGTTTGAGAATTCAACTTACTAAGTATAGACAATTAAGCTTGAGGATTTACTTGATCAATTTCAGGCTACTAAGTTTAAGGATTCACTTGATAGAGGACAGGCAATTTGGTTTGAGGATTCACTAAGTTGATATAGAGAGCTAATAGCAAGCATTAAGGAATTTGCAAGCTAGTACAAGAGTTACAGAGTGTATATAGTTAGTATCAGTAAGAGTGTAGATAAGTATTCAGTAAGTACACTTACTTTAGAACAGAAACACATTGACAACAGTAATGTAGAGGGTAATAAGACATTTAAGACCCTTTTCAGTAGTGAAGAAAGTAGCCAGGACTCAAAGAACAAGAGTAACAGACAAGGCTAGAAGAGCCAGGTATTAGAACTACAGAGATTCAATAAGGAACAAGACTTCCAGAAGGTAAGTAAGACCTTCAAACACATTATAAGAGCTAGAGTGATTGAGATAGACATAGAACATGTTAGTCCATTCTACAGTTTGATAGACATTAATGATTTGAATAAGAGAACATACAAGTTTGATAGAATATATTAGGAAGAGGAGAAAGTAACTCCTTTATTAAACAAGAGCAGACTCAATAGTATAGTAACAGAAAAGTGTGAAATGCTTCAGACAGACTATAGAACAAAAGCTAGACATACTATAGTACTAACAGACAGTAGAGATTACAACTATTAATCTAAGAGTGTAGAAGAAACACTCAAGAGTCCAGACAAACTATTACATTTGTAGAAAGCAAAAGGAAAGTGTAAAGTAAAAGGAAAACACAAAGTACAAGGAATGGAACAAAAACCAGAACTGTCAGACATTCAATACAATTGTGAAATCAATTCAGACTATCCTAGCAAAACAGACATTACATTGACAGAACAGTACTTTGAGGATAGTAAAAGTGAACACAAATTAGAACTACAAGGATTAGTACTTGATTCAGAGGGTGAAAATCAAGTATACACTCACAAAATCAAGTGTTTAACCTTATACATGGCAGATATTGACTACACATTGTATAGGAGCAATGTACAGGAGTACTACAATGGATACAACACTCTAGCCAGGTCTAGGAATAAGAGAGAAAGTGAAATACTTGGATATATACAGTCTTAAATAAAAACATTAAGTTTTTCAGGACATCAGAGTATCCCTCACAAAAATAAAAGGAACAAACAATCCTATAGTAATACTTTATAATTGAAAGCAGTCTTAAGTAAGGTATACACTAGTAGTATTAGTGAGAACAATATTAATTCAGAGTACAGCAAACTATACATTTGAAAGGGTGAATTTAGTATATTTGAGACCTTATAAGACTACAGTACTTAGACATTGTACTACAGGCATTCAGTACAGGAATAAACATTGTAGGAAGTCTAAACATTGAGATAGACAATTGTATAGTGTATACAATAACATTTTACACTCAAAAGCACAAGTATACAGTGTAGAAAGGATTCTACAAGACTACAGATATGTATAGTACATAGAAAGGACTAGGAAACATACATACAACCATTGTTTCAAGGAAGCTAAGATGCTACAGACACAAGGTAATACATATATGAATACTTTAGAGCTACTATTACTAATTCTTAGAGCCACAAATTAAAACAACACTCTTAAGAAATACAGGTTGTTTACAGACAACAAGAATGTGTACTAGGACATTAGGAAAGGACCTGAGAATGTTAGAAGATTGGAATACAACCAGCCAGATAGTATTATGGTTTACAAGGCAATACAAATAGTAAACTGTACAAGTAGGACAATCTATCAAGTATTACTAGACTATAAACTATGACTACTCTTAGATACTAAGAAATATTTCAATCTAAACAATTCACACAGGTATTCTATTAAGTTAGAAGGCTACATCATGTATTAGAAGACAGAAATCAGTATATTGAGTAAGGAAAAGTATATATACATTAAGAATAAGATGATACCACTCTAGAATAAGTATTAGGCATGAAAATACATTAACAGTAATAGAAAGACACAGACATACTGTTAACATTTATTTTGGATAAATGTGTCATATGTCTCAAATCACACAAACATCTTGCAAATATACACTATTGCTGAGACATGTCTTCCAAGACATACATCCAAGACATACAATATTAGATAGCATATATATATTACTCTAATCTAAGAATGATGAAGCTCATTACAAACCACACAGTCGACTTGTATCAACACCTATACACTATGAGCAGAGTCTACTAAACCCCTACTAGTGTGACTAACTCTTAGTATCCTTGTGAGCAGTGCACAAACTTATGGAAGAATATTTCCTATTGTTTAGGAAATATTGCAACCTCAACATGCTAACAGGTTATGAGCCTTACACTCCCTGCTCATATCTACATTGTTACTATGCTTTTATCTTACCCTCTACAAACACAATGCTTTGAAATCATCATCTCTGCAATTATGATTTCCCCCTCAGTGGTTATATGCATGACTATATGCACCACAATTGTCATCTTGAATGCTTCAGTATACTATACACCATAGTACAAATGATTTGATACACTCAATCGTGTTATACTTAATAAGTAACATTAAACTACTTCATTTAACACTGAATCCACTTGATTCTACATGTACAATCTATTCTACTTGTCTACAAACCTTTTAACACTCCCATCTGAGCATACTAAATACAAATTGTCTTGTCCTGAAGACTACAATTGCTTTATACAACAAGATATGCTATGATACTTGTAACCAGAATGTACTATCTACAAGGACCTAGACACACCTGTCTGAGCATCCCAAACGTGCATTAATTTATTAAAATAACTTCAGACAGATTAGTTGCTTTAAAAGCAATGAATACCCAGCAATACTATATCCAAACACTGAATTACTTCTTCTTACACTACAGAGATATGTTATAATAATAACATCTCACATAACAGACAAACATTTGATATTATATTAATAATACAAATGATTAATACTATAAACAAAAGAATAATGCTAGCAAAGCATAATAACAATATAAAGAAATACTATTGTAAACTGTAAGGATTTGATTTACTGGTTTGTATTTTATTACTACTACATTACTAATTGTGTCAGATCATTACACAGTGGGACCCACAAGCATATATATTCTCATTGTAGTTAGTTACACTTCCTCCTCATGTATCTACACATGTATACCCCTATAAAAGACAGTATTGACTGCTGGGT
>NW_006760401.1:54007-57626 GCF_000271605.1 Fomitiporia mediterranea MF3/22 | reverse complement strand
CATATTAAGCACAGTAAGTATAAGAATAGCTCAAGCAGTAGTTCAAGAACAAACAATGGACACAGGCATAGCAAAGCACTGAATAATGTTTAGAAAGGCATATTTGCATCAGTAAGACCTTCAGAGAGCCTAGCAAAGAATAGCTACACATACAGAGTGATACAGAGCTCTAGGATACAGAGAAAGGGAAATTTCGACCTAGGATCAGACCCAGACAGTGATAATTCAGATTCCTCTTCATCCAATAACAACAATTGAAGTAATGCTTTATTCGAACTGTCAGACATCGATTCGAGTGATACTGAAGCTACTAAGAAGTGTAAGAAACACTTGAGGAAGAAACAGAACACAAGTTCAGACATACAAACAATGCATTTGAAAGGGTGAATTCAGTATATTCGAGACTCTATGAGACTACAGTACTTAGGCATCATACTACAGGCATTCAGTACAGGAATAAACATTGTAGGAAGTCTAAACATTGAGATAGACAATTGTATAGTGTATACAATAACATTTTACACTCAAAAGCACAGGCATACAGTGTAGAAAGGATTCTACAAGACTACAGATATGTATGACACATGGAAAGGACTAGGAAACACACATACAACCATTGTTTCAAGGAAGCTAAGATACTACAGGTGCAAGGCAACACATACATGAACATTTCAGAGACACTACTACTAATTCTTAGAGCCACAAACTGAAACAACACTCTTAAGAAATACAGGATGTTTACAGACAATAGGAATGTGTACCAGGACATTAGGAAAGGACCTGAGAATGTTAGAAGATTAGAATATAACCAGCCAGATAGTATTATGGTTTACAAGGCAATACAAATAGTAAACTGTACAAGCAGGACAATCTATCAAGCATTACTAGACTATAAACTACAACTACTCTTAGATACTGAGAAATATTTCAATCTAAACAATTCACACAGGTATTCTATTAAGTTAGAAGGCTACATCACACATTGGAAGACAGACATTAGTACATTGAGCAAGGAAAAGTGTATATACATCAAGAATACAATGATACTGCTTCAGAATAAGTATCAGGCATGGAGATACATTGACAGCAATAGAAAGACACAGACATACACATACACAGTTGATTCTATTCAGTACAGGAAGAGATACAGGATTAGTATTGAGTACTACAAAGGAACTATGTCAGTTGACATTAGAACACATTTCCAGCTTCAGGATTGAAGAAACAGTCAGTAATGAGCACAATCAAAGGAATTCGCATAGAACATTGTTCTATAAGGTACAATTGGATGTTATGCTACAGAACTATTCAGTTCATGATGAAGAACTGTTGGAAAACACTAAAACCAGTTTGGAACACAAGGATATATTGTACAGAACACAGTTTCAGAAGAACATAAGGTATTACATTGTAAAATACATTTTCAGACAGTCAGGATTCATTGGAATAGACTCAGGATACTTTATTAGACATAGTATGAACATCACAGGCACTCAAACAGATGCACTAGCACACATATACTCAGGATACTTAGTAAGAATCACAATATTCAAGCTACAGGATGACAATAACAATCTACAGGATGTAAAACTGTTACAATCTATGTACTACAATGATAGTAAGACACTACTGAGATCAGGAAACAATATGAATTGTATGGAACAAAGTACAGAAGTTCAGAGGGTAACTTCAAGCCAGAGAACAGGTTTGGAACCTGGACAATCTGCTCAATCTACTCAATCTGCTCAAACAGATTATCACACTGCTTCAAGGGAAAGTAAAGGCAATACACATACAGCCAGCAAATATCAGAGTGATATTGAATTAGGAATGATTGATCAGACTATTCAAGCATTCAGGAATGATACTTTGATGATATAGAAGGAAATAGAGCATCAGGAAGTTCAAGGACATCTATTGAACAATGATACAGTTCAATCTACTCTAGGAATGAGTAGCTACAATCAGTTTGAAGTATGAAATCACACAGAGAACCTCTCCAGACACTACAGATATGTTCTAGAACAGTACTAGACATTTTACACCAAAAATGAAGTCATATTTCAACAAGAGGGCAAGAGGCACATGCATTGCATTGTATACATACTCTTTGAGCATACAATCATGTTTGAACATACAATTTTCTTACTTGAGATACTATGAAACGATTTTGCAAAAGACTTCACAGTACTAGACAGTATCAGTACTACAGGAAACAGGACACATGATAGGTACACAAGGAAAGAATACATTGGCACAAGGACAAGGACACAGAAAGACAGGAAGTCAAGGCTAGAATGTATCAATCCACACATGGATTTGCTAAATGAACAGAGAATTGGCAGCATACATTCAGGATTTCAGGCAGTACTACTGTGTATACAGACAGGACATTTCATTGAGACATACATGGAACAACACAGCATACAGACAGCTATGGCACACAGGAAAGTAGAGAATGCTACTTAGACATTTTGTGATAGAACATTGCACCATGAGACAGTGAAAGTATACTTAGACAATTCAGGAATCAAATCAATCGACTTACAAAGACACAAACGAGTTGAGACACAAGGAAACAGTATGAGAACACAGCAGGACATTCATTGCACACTGAGATACCATGCATATAGACACATATCTAGTGATATTAGGCTCATACATTACAATTTCATTGAGTTTGAGACAATATTCTCATTCAAGGACAAATATTACACTCTAGGTTACACTCTGCAATTAGTATTTGGACATCAGGCTCAACAGGATATCCAGTTTTGTATCACAGTTGGTTATTGCATGCAAAAGAGTACACATTTGGACACATTCTACCAATACAAGCACAAGGCATTACATTTGCAGGAACTAGTCTATTGGAAAAATCAAGGACATAGTAGAGGAATTTTGGAATACATCTCTGCTACCTATTATTGCATGACTATCCTACAGGAGCAGAGAAACGTGCAAGGACAGCTAGAAGCTGTAACACTAATCCATTCTATTGAGGAAGAAGGCTATAACTTTGTTAATCAGGGATTTACCTCTACACTTCCCAAAGATGCAGGAGAAGAGAATATTTGCAATTACCATGCTGCCAGAATTTCCACTTCTGTACATATTGATCTACACCATGTGTCTCAGAATACTCAAGAGCCAAAACACCATATCTCCCCAGGAACTCCACCAATTCTCTTTAAAAAGTGTTGTATTGATAGCAACAATCAAGAGGCAACTTTCCTACTAATTGACTATACAGTAATAATGACTATGTTTAATTTTATTGATGTTTTATCTAGCTTCACATAGTTTGGAACCATACTACCTACTGTCCAGAACACTACCACTGTCTCAATACACACTGGATTGACTTTGGATCAGTTCAGAGAGGCAGTACTACATTACAAGAATGTTTCCCATATGTATGGGCAAGGTATTTTATTATTTACTTGCTACTAACTATTACTTTTGGTAAGTTCACTGCCTTTTCTACTGATTTTTAGTATTTAGGACTAAATGATAGAGGGTGAGTGTAAGGTTTTGATTTACTGGTTTGTATTTTATTACTACTACATTGCTGATTGTGTCAGATCATTGCACAGTGGGACCCACAAGCACATATATT
>NW_006760401.1:48459-53819 GCF_000271605.1 Fomitiporia mediterranea MF3/22 | reverse complement strand
GACAAACAAATAATATGAAAACAAGAGTATAAATGTGACTAAAGCATAATAACTCAAATATAAAAACAATATATACTATCACAAACACACAGTCAAGATAAATAACATATATTTACTATATACAAATATATTGCATAGATATACAAACGTATACAATGAAATAATAAAATATATTGCATAGATATACAAATATACAAATGTACAAAGTAATAATAATGCATTCGAATGCATAAAACTATTATTTATTAAATAACACAAAGTTATATACAAATACAATTGAATGAACACATAATAACAATAAAAACAATTAATAAAACATACAAAACAATGTTGCAAACATTCTAAACGTATAATAACAAACATATATACTTATACAAAGTATTAAATTAAATTAAACTATAATGCTACAAACAAAGAAACAATATAATGATGCATATATACATAATATTGACATTATTAACTATACAAACAAAACAATACAAACGAATTACAATGATAATTACACATTGAGTGTAAGAATACAAAACGAACTACACATATAATAATACAAATACAAATGGAACAAATAATGGAACAACTGCAGAACAATACAGTATAATAAAATAAACATACTATGACACAAAACAAACAATATGACATGAAAAACAAACAAAACAAAGTTATATTATATTATATTATATTGCAGACAAGAAAAACTACTATCATACAAATTATAAAACATTATAGTGACAACTATAATAGTAATAATAATAAAATTATGAACAAACAAATGCTAAAGAGATCCTACAGCTCTCTTAGCAATCAAAATTAAATTAACAATCAATTTATTACATTGAACATAATAATAATACATCAGACAAATGTAACACTTACAGTAGACTTAATATATGAAGCAAACAAAACATTTACATTGCAAATGTAAATGATATTAGTAAAAACAACAGACAAACGTTTATCAAACATTATATTAGTCTGATCAACTAGTATAAGTTTGAAGGGGAGTGTTAACATTTATTTCGGATAAATGTGTCATATGTCTCAAATCACACAAACGTCTTGCAAATATACACTATTGCTGAGACATGTCTTCTGAGACATACATCCAAGACATATGATATTAGATAGTATATATATATTACTCTAATCTAAGGACGATGAAGCTCATTACAAACCATGCAGTTGACTCGTATCAACACCTACACACTATGAGCAGAGTCCACTGAACCCCTACTAGTGTGACTAACTCTTAGTATCCTTGTGAGCAGTGTACAAACCTACAGAAGAATATTTCCTATTGTTTAGGAAACATTACAACCTCAACACACTAACACATACACATACACAGTTGATTCTATTTAGTATAGAAAGGTATTCAAAAGTAAAGAACTGCTTCAGACAATTTCAGGACTAGGAGAATGTTCAGACATTCAAGCATATTGATTCTACAACATTAGAACAGACATTTCCATCTTTAGGATTAAAGAAACAGTCAGTAATAAGTACAATTGAAGGAATTCACATAGAACAACATTCTATAAGGTACAATTAGATGTTACACTATGAAACTATTTAGTTTATAATGAAGAATTGTTCAGAAACGTTAGAACCAGCTCAGACTACAAGGATATATTGTACAGAACACAGTTTTAGGAGAACATAAGGTATTACATTACAAAATACACCTTCAGACAGTCAGGATTTATTAGAATAGACTCAGGATACTTTATTAGACATAGTATGAGTATTACAGACACTCAAATGAATGTGCTAGTGTGTATATACTTAGGATACATAGTAAGAATCACATTATTCAAGCTACAGAATGACAATTACAACCTACAGAAGGTAAAACTGTTACAATCTATGTAACATAATAATAGTAAGACACTACTAAGACCAGGAATAGATATACTTTGTATAGAACAAAGTACAGAAGTTTAGAGGGCAACTTTAAGTCAGAGAACAGGTTTGGAACCTGGACAACCTACTCAATCTACTCAATCTGCTCAAACAGATTATCACACTACTTTAAGGGAAAGTGAAGGTAATACATATACAGTTAGCAAAGATTAGAGCAATAGTAAATTAGTAATGATTGAACAGACTATTTGTTAGAATGTGTATTCTTAGGTTATCACACAAGTAATGAGGGCATAGACCCTGATAATAATATGTATTTAGTTAATAAAGTGTTCTTTTTATATTGTTTGTCCGTCTGTATGTCTCAGTTATCCAGAATATGTTTTTTATCCAATACATGTCTTGTATTGTGTATCTGATACATACATCCAACACATGTATCTGTTCCACTCTAATTAGTATTATTGGTTTACTAATGCTATATTGTCTGTAAGACATGTTAACAGTCCCCTTCAAACATTTACAAGACCTAGCAAGTCTGTAAGGTGTTTGATCTTTGGAACATGCAATGCTTTAGTCAGAATGTCTGCCCTTTGGTTGTCTGTTTGAACATACTTTATATTAACAAGTTGGTCCTCAATGTAGCATTTAATAAAATTGTACTGTAAGCCAATATGCTTTGTTCTTGTTGAGTACTTTGTTTCGTCCACTTCTATAGATTTAATTACTGCTTGGTTTTTGCAAATATTTGTAGGTGCATCAGAGATCTGCAGTATCTCATCTGTTAGGTATTGTAATACTATAGCTTCTTGTATACTGTTTAATAGCACTATTAATTCCACTTTGTATGTAGATAAGGATACTAATTTCTGTCCTTTACTTGACCAAGATATAAGTGATTCTTCTAAGAAGAATGTGTATCCAGATATTGCTTTATTATTTTCTTGCATCATACTGTCTGCATCTATATAACCAGTTATGGAATCATGATTTCCTTGTCTGAATATTAACCATTTGTCTTTGGTTCCCTTTAAGTATTGTATACAATACACTACAGCATTATATTGTAACATGCTTGGGGATTTTAAGTATTTTGCAAGTAGAGATGTTATAAATGCTATGTCTGGTTGTGTACAATCTGCTATATATTGTAAGGATCCGACCATATTCATATACAGTATTTTGGACATAAATGCACATTCATCTTCTGGTAGATTATTGTCTGTTACTAATAGCATATTTGGTTACATAGGTGTTTGCAAATTCTTTTTGTTTTGTAAGTTATATTGAGTTAATACATTTTTAATGTAATGTCTTTGTCTCATCATTATTGTCTGTTCGTTTCTGTTACATTTGATTTCTATGCCTAGTAACCAATGTAATTTGCTACTGTCCATAATTTCTATATGCAATTGTAATGATTCTTTAATCATATTAATAACATTATTACTTTGCACAACAATAGTTATATCATTAATGTGAATTAATAATATCACAACTGTCTGTTTGTCCTTCTTTGTGTAGAATACTACAAAGTCATGTTCTGATTGTATAAAACTGATAGTATTAAGTATTTGGTATAAAGTTTTATACCAACATTGTCTAGCTTGTTTCAATCTGTATAATACTTTGTACAATCTTAATACTTGCCCAGGTTTTAACTTTACTAAGTTACCTGGTGGAGGTTTAATAAATATTATTTTGTTGTTGTTGAGTTCTCTGTTTAAGTATGCAGATTTAACATCTATTTAATGTATCTTGTGGTTCTTTGAACATCCTCATACAATTGCAAGTCTTATTAAAGATATGTGTGCAGTGGGTGCAAATAAATCATTATTATAATAATCTTTGCTGTCTTGCTGAAATATTCCTTGTACAACTAATCTAGCTTTTTGTTTTTCGATAGAATTATCTGCTAGACGTTTTGTTTTATATATGAATTGTGTTCTACTAACATTTGTGTTATTAGGAGGATATACTGTCTCCCATGTATTAGAGTGTATTAATTGTTGTACTTTGTTGTCTATAGCTTTATTCTAAAGCTCACAATCACTTCTATTGATTGCTTCTTTATATGATAATGGATCTGCCATTATTTCTGTATGTAGATCATTAAATTCATTAAGATAACTCATAATATTTGTTTCATCAATGTATGATAAACCTTTTGAGTGTTTTCTAGGTAAATTCGTTTCACCTAAACGTTCCATAGTTTTGCACTTTCGATTAGAGCATTGTGATAGTATTAATTTGTCAGATTCTCAATTGGATTTGTTGGATTGAGTAGGCTGCTTGAAAACAGCTTGTCCTGGAGAAATGTATTGAAGATGTTTTATTACTTGAGAGTGTTCTCCCTCACTGGATTCTGTTTTGGCATGTGTTTGTCCTTTGTGTGCTTGGCTGTAATAGTTGTTTTCATTGTCTAGATCTACTGGATTGGGTGGATTTGTATTTCTATCAATGTCCAGTTTGTTTCCTTTGGTTTCTTCCAAGTCCCCTTCAATTTGTGAAGGTTTGGTATCTAGGAATTGTATGTTTCGTTTGATAGTTATTTTCCTATGATGCCAAGTAATATGGCCTTTGGAATTATTGTTGAAACCTATCTATTGTCTGTAATAACCTCTGTCTGTTATTTTAGAAGGATTTTCACTTTGTATTATTATGTATTGACCAAATTCATGTATGTTATCAATACTAGCATTACATCTGTATTGTTTATAATAAGGAGTTGTGTATCCTATTACACTCTGAGGAGTTCTATTATGAATGTATGCTTGTAGCATAGCTGCTTCTGCCTATAGGCATAAAGGAATGTTCTGTAAAGTAATAGAGGCATGTATTTGTTTAAATATTGTTTTATGTGTCTGTTCTGCTACTCTGTTCTGTTGTAGTGTATGTTTAACAGTTAGTCTGGATTTTGTTCCTTGACTAATTAAATACTCTTGAAAGTATTTACTACAGAATACTGTATTGTTATCACTTTGCAATTGTTTTATTTGTATTCCATATTGTGTAAATATGTTTGTGCTCTATTAAACATATTGTGTGTAAGTGTTGTCCTTTGTCTGTAACTTTAATAAAGATACCTAACATGTTGTGTCATCAACTAATGTTAATAGATATTGAATATTCTTATATCCTTCATAGGATACTGGACCTATTATATCTATATGAATTATATTGCTGTAATTAGCACTTATTTCTGAAGATCTTGTTTTCAGTTGTGCTGTCTGTTCAATGTTTGCTTTTATACAATCAACACATTGTTTTTCATCAAAGTTTATTATCTTTTAGAATAATATTGTTGTATCACTTTATAATAAACGTTTAATATAATCATAACTAATATGACCAAGACGTTTATGTAAATTGTAAACACTGATTCTACTCATGGAATTCATATAATGAGTGTTTCTTAATACATATAGGTTATTTTTGAGTTTGATTGTTCCTATTTTGTGTTGCTCATGATAAATAATGTATTCTGATTGTTTGAACAA
>NW_006760401.1:41452-46670 GCF_000271605.1 Fomitiporia mediterranea MF3/22 | reverse complement strand
CTAGCAGTCAATACTGTCTTTTATAAGAGTATACACATGTAGATACATGAGGAGGAAGTGTAACTAACTACAATGAGAATATATGTGCTTGTGGGTCCTACTGTGCAATGATCTGACACAATCAGCAATGTAGTAATAGTAAAATACAAACCAGTAAATCAAATCCTTACACTTGCCCTCTAGTATTTAGTCCTAAATGCTAAAAATCAGTAAAAAAGGTAGTGAACTTACTTAAAGTAACAGTTAGTAACAAGTAAATAATAAAATACCTTGCTCATGCATATGGGAAACATCCTTGTGATGTATTACTGCCTCTCTGAACTGATCCGAAGTCAATCCAGTGTGTATTGAGACAGTGGTGGTGTTCTGGACAGTGAGTAGTATGGTTCTGAACTATGTGAAACTAGATAAAACATCAATAAAATTAAACGTGGTCATTATTACTGTATAGTCAATTAGTAGGAAAGTTGCCTCTTGATTGTTACTATCAATACAACACTTTTCAAAGAGAATCAGTAGAGTTCCTGGGGAGATATGGTGTTTTGGCTCTTGAGTATTCTGAGACACACAGTATAGATCAATATGTACAGAAGTGGAAATTCCAGCAGCATGGTAATTGCAAATATTCTCTTCTCCCACGTCTTCAGGAAGTGTGGAGGTAAATCCCTGATCAACAAAGCTATAGCCTTCTTTCTCAATAGAATGTATTAGTGTTACAGTTTCTAGCTGACCTTGCACAAATTCTTGTTCCTGTAGGATAGTAATGTAATAACACATAGTAGAGATGTATTCCAAAATTCCTCTACTATGTCCTCGATTTTTCCAATAGACTAGTTCCTGCAAATGTAATGCCTTGTGCTTGTATTAGTAGAATGTCTCCAAATGTGTACTCTTTTGTGTGTAATAACTAACTGTGATGCAAAACTGGATATCCTGTTGAGCTCAATGTCTAAATACTAATTGTAGAGTACAATGTAGAGTGTAATATCTGTCCTTGAATGAAAATATCACTTTGAATTTAATGAGATTGTAAGGTATGAGCCTAATATTACTAGATATGTGTGTATATGTACAGTATCTCAGTACACAATGAATGTCCTGCTGTGTTCTCATACTGTTTCCTTGTGTCTCAACTTGTTCATACCTTCATAAGTTGATTGATTTGATTCCTGAATTGTCTGAGTATACTTTCAATGTCTCATAGTGTGATGTTCTATCACAAAATGTCCAAGTAGTGTTCTCTACTTTCCTGAGTACTGTAACTGTCTGTATACTGTATTGTTCCATGTATGTCTCAATGAAATGTCCTGTCTGTATACACAGTATTACTGTCTAAAGTCCTGAGTGTATGCTACCAATTCTCTGTTCATTTGGCAAATCTATGTGTGGATTGATACATTCTAGCATTGACTTCCTGTCTTTCTGTGTCCTTGTCCTTGTACCAATGTATTCTTTCCTCATGTACCTGTTGTGTGTCCTGTTTCCTGTAGTACTGATACTGTCTGGTCCTACAAAGTCCTTCACAAAATTGTTTTGTAACAATTCAAGTAAGAAAATTGTACATTCAAACATGATTGTATGCTTAAAGAGTGTGTATACAATGTAATGTGTGTACCTCTTGCCCTCTTATTGAAATATGACTTCATTTTTGGTGTAAAACGTTTGGTACTGTCCTGAAACCTTTCTAAAGTGTCTGGAGAGGTCTTCTGCATGTTTTCGTACTTCGAACCAATTGTAACTACTCATTCCTAGAGTAGATTGAACTGTATCATTGTTCAATAGATGTCCTAGAGCTTCCTGATACTCTATTTTCTTCTGTATCATTAAAGTATCATTCCTGAATACTTGAATAGTCTGATCAATCATTCCTAATTCACTATCACTCTGATATTTGCTGGCTGTATACATATTGCCTTTGCTTTCCCTTGAAGTAGTGTGATAATCTGTTTGAGTGGATTGAGCAGATTGAGTGGATTGTCCAGGTTCCAAACCTGTTCTCTAGCTTGAAGTTACTCTCTAAACTTCTGTACTTTGTTCCATACAATGCATATTGTTTCCTGATCTCAGTAGTGTCTTACTATCATTGTAGTACATAGATTGTAACAGTTTTACATCCTGTAGATTGTAATTGTCATCCTGTAGCTTGAATATCTTGATTCTTACTATGTATCCTAAGTATATACATGCTAGCACATCCATTTGAGTGTCTACAATGTCTATAATATGTCTGATAGAGTGTCCTGAGTCTATTCTAATGAATCCTGACTGTCTAAAGATGTATTTTACAATGTAATACCTTATGTTCTGCTGTAGATACAATGTATACTATAGATCCTTGTACTTCAAGCTGGTCTCAATGTTTCTGAACAATTCTTCATCATGAACTGAATAGTTTTGTAGTGTAACATCCAATTGTACCTTATAGAACATTGTTCTATGCAAAGTTCTTCAATTGTGCTCATTACTGACTGTTTCTTCAATCCTGAAGATGGAAATGTGTGTTCTAATGTCAACTGACATAGTTCCTTTGTAGTACTCAATACTAATCCTGTATCTCTTCCTGTACTGAATAGAATCGACTGTGTATGTGTATGTCTGTGTCTTTCTATCACTGTCAATGTATCTTCATGCCTGATGCTTATTCTGAAGTAGTATCATCTTATTCTTGATGTATATACACTTTTCCTTGCTCAATGTACTGATGTCTGTCTTCCAATACATGATGTAGCCTTCTAACTTAATAGAATACCTGTGTGAATTATTTGGATTGAAATATTTCTCAGTATCCAAGAGTAGTCATATTTTATAGTCTAGTAATACTTGATAGATTGTCCTACTTGCACAGTTTACTATTTGTATCACCTTGTAAACCATAATACTATCTGGCTGGTTGTATTCTGATCTTCTAACATTCTCAGGTTCTTTCCTGATGTCCTGGTATGCATTCCTGTTGTCTGTGAACATCCTGTATTTCTTAAGAGTGTTGTTTCAATTTGTGGCTCTAAGAATTGGTAATAGTGTCTCTGAATTGTCTATGTATGCATTACCTTGCACCTGTAGCATCTTAGATTCCTTGAAACGATGGTTGTATGTATGTTTCCTAGTCCTTTCCATGTGCCATATGTATCTGTAGTCTTGTAGAATCCTTTCTACACTGTATGCTTGTGCTTTTGAGTGTAAAATGTTATTGTATGCTTCAATTTGAGGAGTTCTTTATTCTGTTTCTTCCTCAAGCGTTTCTTACTTTCTTAGTAGCCTCTGTATCACTCGAATCAATGTCTGACAGTTTGAATAAAGTATTACTTTGATTGTAGTCATTGAATGAAGAGGAATCTGAATTATTACTGTCTGGGTCTGATCCTAGGTCGAAATTTCCCTTTCTCTGTATCCTAGAGCTCTGTATCACTCTGTATGTGTAGCTATTCTTTTCTAGGCTCTCTGAAGGTCTTACTGATGCAAATCTACCTTTCTGAACAATATTCAGTGCTTTGCTATGCTTGTGTCCATTGTTTGTTCTTGAACTACTGCTCAAGCTATTCTTATGCTTGCTACACTCAATATGTGGCTTTGAACTGTATAGTTTACTGTGCTCTGAATTAATATTGTTCTCACTAATACCACTAGTGTATGCCTTGCCTGGGACTGCTTTCAATTGCGAAGTATTACTATGGGATCATTTGTTCCTTTTATTTTCACAAGGGATACTCTGATGTACTGAAAAACTTGATGTTTCCATTTGAGACTACATATATCCAGGTATTTTACTTTCTCTCTTATTCCTGGACCTGGCTAGGGTGTTGTATCCATTGTAGTACTCCTGTACATTACTCCTGTGTAATGTGTAGTTGATGTCTGCCATGTATGAGGTTAAACACTTGATTTTGTAGGTGTATGCTTGATTTTTGCCCTCTAGATCAAGTACTAATCCTTGTAGTTCCAATTTGCATTCACTTTTGCTATCCTCAAAGTACTGTTCTGTTGATGCAATGTCTGTTTTGCTTGGATAGTCTGAATTGATTTCACAATTGTATTGAATGCCTGGCAGTTCTGGTTTTCGTTCTGTTTCTTGTACTTTGTGTATTCCTTTCACTTTGCACTTTCCTTTTGCTTTCTACAAATGCAATAGTTTGTCTGGACTCTTGAGTGTTTCTTCTACACTCTTAAATCAATAGTTTTGATCTCTATTGTCTGTGGGTACTATAGCATGTCTGGCTTTCGTTCTGTAGCCTGCCTGAAGCGTTTCATACTTTTCTGTTACTATACTATCAAGTCCACTCTTGTTTAATAAAGGAGTTGCTTTCTCCTCTTCCTAATACATTCCATCAAACTTGTACATTCTCTTATTCAAATCTTTGATGTCTATCAAACTGTGGAATGGGCTGACATGTCCTATGTCTATCTCAATTGCTCTGGCTCTTGCAATGTGTCTGAAGGTCTTACTTGCCTTCTGGAAATCTTGTTCCTCATCAATTCTCTGTAGTTTTAATGCCTAGCTCTCCTAACCTTTGTTACTCTTATTCTTTGAGTCCTGGCTACTTTCTTCACTACCTAAAAGGGTCTTAGATGTCTTATTGCCCTCTACATCACTGTTGTCAATGTGTTTCCGTTCTAAAGTAAGTACACTCACTAGATACTTATCCATGCTCTTACTGATACTAACTATATACACTCTGTAACTCTTGTACTGGCTTGCAAATTCCTCAATGCTTGCTGTTTGTTGAGAGGGAGAACTTAAGGGGGGCACACATAGACAAGGGGTGAGGTGACGATTGACTGCTCAGTGTCTCTCGTCCTTATATTGTATGTATTCTAACTGAGACATTATAAAGTCATTGTCTTGTGGTTCATCCATTGATGAACTAATCATCTCATAATACTCCCCTTCAAACTCTTACTAGTCCAAGTAAACTGGTAAGATGTTTGACTTATGGTACATGTAGTGCTTTAGTTAATATATCTGCTTGTTGATTGTTTGTCTGTATGTATTTCACATTTATGTACTCTAACTCAATGTAGCATTTAATAAAATCTTTCTTATGATCTAAATGCTTTGTTTGTTCCGAATATTTGAGTTTGTCCAATGTGACTGTTTGTATAACAGCATTGTTATCACAATAGATATTAATTGGTGCATCAGAGACCTGCAGAATCTCTTCAGCTAAATGTGTAAGTGTGATTGCTTCCTGTGTTCCTCTTGCAAGAGCTATTAATTCAGCTT
>NW_006760401.1:19565-31900 GCF_000271605.1 Fomitiporia mediterranea MF3/22 | reverse complement strand
ATTCCAAGATAGCAGTGTTTTCTCAAGTGAAATTAAACTCTGTGCAACAGAATTACCCAGTACACAATGTAGAATTACTAGCAGGAGTAGAAACTATGCTAAGACACAAGAATCTACTACAAGGAACGTATTTCTTTTGGTATACTGATCACAGAGTGTTAGAACACATTCTAAGGCAACCTGTATTAAGTAGAAGACAAGCCAGATAGCTAGAGAAGATATCAGACTTTGATTTCACTGTAAAATACATTCCAGGCACTATAAACATTCTTACAGACACATTATTATACATATACTCAGGAGATTTACTAGGAACAACTTGATCTCAGCAAGAATATACATTGTAACTCAATGACAATAATCTATCAAGGATTAATCAAGTCAGGAATAACATTTCACAGCTGTTAGAGATACAGGATACTGTATATATTGAGGCTAGACTAGTAGTAGTAAGGAAAACTTCACCTTGAGGATTGATCACAAGTCGACTACATAGTAGAAAGGCTAGATTAATTACCAGACATGCTAGAAACTCACAGACAGACCTCCAAACAGAGGGCAGGCCTGCTACAAGGACTAGAAGCTGGTTTACAATACTAGAGAACACAGAGTAAGATCAGGAAACGGATACACACAGTGAGGTATTAGAAACACTGCCTCAGGACACTGAACAATTGGATTTGCATGAAATAAATTCACCTGTGAATGTACCAGACACTGGAAGTGATATGTAAGGATCCAGACATTCAGACAATGATATTAGATCAGAAATTAATGATCAGAACGTTCCAGTACTAAAGAACACTACTGATCAACTCTAGAACTCAATTGAACCACAGTTACCTGATATTATAGCTCAATCTTCACTGGATTTACAATTCCCAGAATGTCTCAAAGGTAGATATTATGAGGATAACTTCTTCAATCAGATATTACAAGATCCAAAGCACTTCCAGAATTTTCATGTTGAAAATGGACTCATATTTTGCTAGGAGGGCAAGAGGTACATACTTTGCATACCTAGAATTCTAATACACAACAGAAACACTAGGGAAATTGTAATAGAGTATGCACATTCTATTTTAGCACACCTAGGACTGCAAAAGACACTTTTGTACCTTAGAGAACAAGTTTGGTGGAAGGATATGATTATAGACATTAATTCCTACTGTGATTCGTGTCATACATGCAAGATCAGCAAACCTAACAATCAGAAACCGTTTGGTTTACTACATCTGCTCTCAGTACCTAATAGGCCTTGGGAAGGCATAGGAATTGACTTTGTTAGACCTTTTCCCAAATTGAAGAACTGTTTGGGACCTTTTGATATGATTTGTACAGTTATTTGTTTATTAACTAGTATGGTACACATTATTCCTACTAGGCAAACATACAGAGCAAGAGAAATTGCAGAGATAGTATTTGAAAACGTCTATAAACTGTATGGACTGCCTAATTACATTGTTAGTAACTGTGATTCCCTATTCACCAGTATGTTTTGGAGAAGATTACATGAACTTATAGGTATTAAATTGAAGCTATCAAGTGTATATCATTTACAGACTAATGGATCGACTGAGAGAATGAACAGAACAATTACTCAGATGCTCAGACAGTGTATTTCTCCTAAACAAAAGGATTGGATACATAAACTACTTATGATTGAGTATGCTATCAATACAGCAAGGTCAGAAACTATAGGATATGTATTATTCTTTCTAAATTACAGCTGAATGCTAAGGAACTTGATATGAAACAACCCTAGGAAGGATGAATATCCTAGAGTAAGGACTTATACTCAGAAAGTAAAGGATGCAATACTATAGGCACACAATGCAATCCTTCAGGCAAGGGTAAAGTAAACTAGACATGCTAATAGACACAGACAACCCTCTTTATTCAAATTGAACAATCTAGTGTATGTTTCTATAAAGAACATGAATCTACCAAGACAGTGAGTGAGGAAACTAGTACCAAAGTACATAGGACCTTACAAAATAATCTGGAACACAGGAAACAAGGCATTTGAACTAGACCTACCCAGGGAAATGAGGAATCATAACATACACCCTGTATTTCATTCATTACTACTTAGGATACATGTTCCAAACAATGATAGATTATTCCCTGGAAGGGAAGTAGGACAAGTTACTGGATTAAACAATGAGAACAAGGAATGGACAGTAGATTCAATTGAAACTCATACAGGATAAGGGACTACTACTTTGTTCAAAGTACTATGGAAGTCCAGAGATCACACATGGCTACCCTATAATAAAATTGTGCACCTTGAGGCATTAAAGGAATACTTAGACATACTTAGAATTGATTCTATCAATGTACTAACTCTAGGAAAGGGAAAACTCGATACTGATGACCCTCAGGTTAGTATCAGTCTAGTAAAACATGAGGCAACCTTTCAAACACAATGCTACAGTATGGACATACAGGTAGACATATGTAAAGGCTTTAAAAACTGTACATATAGTCACTTTACTACACATATTATGTCTACTACTCAAGAATCTGTTGCTCATACATTTGCATCTGCTTTTCTACAAGGTACAAATATGCCTCATCCTCCTCTACAACTCTTAGTTGGCCCTCAAGCACAACCAATCATGTAGGATTAGGTTACTCACAACTACAGTACAAGTACTGACTATGTTTTCAATTGAGAGGAGCTCAAGGAGATTACAGCTTTCTCTAGGGCTATCCACAACAATTCCCTCAACCCTACTATACAACTCCTAGAGTGTTATCTTATTGTATTATACTTGTATAACTTCCACATTCCTTCTTATACAAGACTGAGCCTGCTACCACTGTTTCAAGACTGTGTTCAACATGCTAAGATGATGCAAGTGTTCTAGGACTTTGTATACTGTAAGAACATGGCTTTGAACCAAGGTAAATGTGCATATATTCTGCATTATATTATTACAAGCACATATACCTTACTGTTTTACTTAGGTGCAAAGTGTAGAGCTGAGCAAATTGACAATAGAACTACTATATTCTACTCATGCAACTGTAAACGTCCTCAGATTGATTTGCAATTGCCCTCAACATCCACCAATCTTACTTCAGTACTTGATATGAGTGCTCTGAGCTCATTCGACACTCAAGGCATTACTCTACTGCCAAATCTACTGCTTTCTGCTCAATCTAACAGTCATTCCAACCAATCCACTGTGAGTTCCACCAGTTCTACTACAGAACATGTCCAAGCTGGACAGGAACACGTCCAGTCTACTATGGGACTGATTGAAGACACATCCATGGCTGTGGAGAATGTTCTAGTGTAGCAGTACTGAACTTTGTAGTAAGTTACTAATGTTTTCTTTTGTTTTTATATTGTTATTTTGTTTATTCTAGTACTAACTCCTTTAGCATTTAGGACTAAATGCTGGAGGGCAAGTGTAACAATTGTACTACCTGTGCATTTGTGCAACATGTGTTGTAGGTGCTTGTAAGTGTTTTCCTTTTTGTTCACTAGACTACCCTGTATCCTACTACACATGTATACACATATATAAAGGGTTTTTGAGCTAAGGGTTAGAGGATTCTTTCTCCTTCTCAGTGCTCAATTACTAGGTTATCCTAGTCAGTAGTTAAGTGTGCTAGTAAAGAGAGAATCTTTGTGTAAGGCTAGTATACCTATCCTTACACTAATCCAGTAAGTAGTCTCTGTTTCTACTCAAAAATCATAACTTTACTCACTAAAAATTCCTGAGGGGTACTAGACAACAAGGGAGACCTAGGGTTGATCAGACCCTTCAGTTCCTTAGTGTCCAGTAAGAGGTTTCAGTGCTAGGTGGGTACAGTCAAAAATATGTAAGGAAACTCACTGTTCCTTATAAGAGAATTCTAATCACCCTTAGTTCACTCAACTACTGACTAGGATAACCTAGTACTCAAGCAAGGGGTCAGGGGAAAAGAATCCCCTTTACCCAACAGTCAATACTGTCTTTTATAGGGGTATACACGTGTAGATACATGAGGAGGAAGTGTAACTAACTACAATAAGAATATATGTGCTTGTGGGTCCTACTGTACAATGATCTGACACAATCAGCAATGTAGTAATAGTAAAATACAAGCTAGTAAATTAAATCCTTACAGAAGCATTCTTCTAATCCACTCATAAGAGTTTTAATTAACATTCTAGTATGTATAAAGTTAGCCATTATATGATCTACTACTTTATTGATTATTAATGTGTAAATTGTGTGTACAACCTTAATGTCTTCAGGCTTTGGTTCATTTGTGAACAAGTATGTATAGCCTGTTACTGTAATAGTAGAGTTAATCTGATACTTCCATATTTTGAATCCAGATACATTCTTTAGTTGTACAATGTTATGTCCAAAGTGTTTAGGGACATTAGCAGGTTTGTAGTGAGTAGGATTTGTCCTACTTGTCTGCTCTGAGAATGTAGATGGATTTGTTACAGTTTTGTTTGATGTGTACATATTGCAGGTACTTGGAGAGTCTATTGTAGATGTAAAGTATTAATGTAAAGAAGTGTAGCATAGTCTCATAGTAGTAATATAAGGTGTTAAGAAGAGAGTGTAAGGCTCATAACCTGTTAGAATGTGTATTCTTAGGTTATCACACAAGTAATAAGGGTGTAGACCCTGATAATGATATGTATTTAGTTAATAAAGTGTTCTTTTTATATTGTTTGTCTGTCTGTATGTCTTAGTTATCTGGAATATGTTTTTTTATCCAATACATGTCTTGTATTGTGTATCCAATACATGCATCCAACACATGTATCTGTTCTGCTCTAATTAGTATTATTGGTTTACTAATACTATATTGTCTGTAAGACATGTTAACACTATTCAAGTATTTAGGTATAATATTTTAGTACTATAGAAGGAAATAGAGTATTAGGAAGCTCTAGGACATTTATTAGACAATGATACAGTTTAATCTACTCTAGGAATGAGTAGCTACAATCAGTTTAAAGTACAAAATCATACAGAAGACCTCTCCAGACACTCTAGACAGGTTTTAGGACTATACCAGACGTCTTACACTGAAAATGAAGTCATATTTCAACAAGAGGGTAAGAGGCACACACATTGTATTATATACACACTCTTTAAGTATACAATCTACATGTTTGAACATACAATTTTCTTACTTGGATTGTTACAGAACAATTTTGTAAAGGACTTTATAGTACTAGACAGTACTAGTACTATAGGAAACAGGACACATAATAGGTACACAAGGAAAGAATGCATTAGTACAAGGACAAGTACACAGAAAGACAGAAAGTCAATACTAGAACACATTAATCCACACATGGATTTGCCAAATGAATAGAGAATTGGTAGTATACACTCAGGACTTTAGACAGTACTACTGTATATACAGACAGGACATTTTATCGAGACATACATAGAACAACACAGTATACAGACAGTTACAGTATTTAGGAAAGTAGAGAACACTACTTAGACACAGTGTGATAGAACATTGTACTATAAGACATTGAAAGTATACTCAGACAATTCAGGAATCAAATTAATTAACTTACAAAGATACAAACAAGTTGAGACATAAGGGAACAGTATGAGAACACAGTAGGACATTCATTACACACAAAGATACTGTGTATATATACACATATTTAGTAATATTAGACTCATACATTATAATCTTATTAAGTTTGAGACAATATTTTCATTCAAGGACAAATATTACACTCTAGGTTACACTCTACAATTAGTATTCAGACATTAGACTTAACAGAATATCCAGTTTTGTATCACAGTTGGTTATTGTAAGCAAAAGAGTATACATTTGGACATATTCTACTAATACAAGTATAAAGTACTATATTTGTAGGAACTAGTCTATTAGAAAAATCGAGGACATAGTAGAGGAATTTTGGAATACATCTCTACTACCTATTATTGTATAACTATTCTACAGAAGTAGAGAAATGTACAAGGTCAGCTAGAAGCTATAATGCTAATACATTCTATTAAGGAAGAAGGCTATAACTTTGTTAATCAGGGATTTACCTCTACACTTCCTAAAGACACAGGAGAAGAGAATATTTGCAATTACTATACTACTAGAATTTCCACTTCTGTACATATTAATCTACACTGTATGTCTCAGAATACTTAAGAGCTGAAACACTATATCTCTCTAGAAACTCTACTGATTCCCTTTAAAAAGTGTTGTATTAATAGTAACAATTAAGAGGCAAATTTCCTACTAATTGACTATATAGTAATATTAACTATGTTTAATTCTATTAATGTTTTATCTAGTTTTACATAGTTCAGAACTATGTTACTTACTGTCTAGAATACTACTACTATCTTAATACTTATCAGATTGACTTTGAATCAGTTTAGAGAGGTAGTACTACATTATGACAATGTTTCCCATACACATAAGTAAGGTATTTTATTATTTACTTGCTACTAACTATTACTTTTAGTAAGTTCACCACCTTTTTCTACTAATTTTTAGTATTTAGGACTAAATGCTAGAGGGTGAGTGTAAGGATTTGATTTACTAGTTTGTATTTTACTATTACTACATTGCTGATTGTGTCAGATTACTGTACAGTAGGACTCACAAGTACATATATTCTTATTATAGTTAGTTACACTTCCTCCTTATGTATCTACACATGTACTACCTTATAAAAGACAGTATTAATTACTAAGTAAAGGGGATTCTTTTCCTCTAACCCCTTGCTTGAGTACTAGGTTATTCTAGTCAGTAGTTGAGTAAACTAAGGGCAATTAGAATTCTCTTGTAAGGAACAGTAAGTTTCCTTATACTAAGCTAGAGTATAAGTTGTCTATATACTAAGTATACAAGTAAGATTAAATGTTAGATAACAAAAGGTTGGACACACTCCTTTATAAGTAGTAAGGAGTACTACTAGACTATCAGAATAATGAGGAGAATGACTCAAGTAGTATATAGTTCCTTCTTCACTTATTAACAATTTGACTAACTACTACTAGTTACTTAATCTAGATACAAATTACATATATTTAGGTAGGAAGTGTTCTGTGTTATACAAATCAGACTTTTACAAGACAGACTAGGTAGTAGAAGAGGTTAAAAACAGACAGGTTGAGTTACAGTTCTAGAACAGTTCTCTAGTACTAGAGTCAGTACTAGACAGTAGTCTAACACCTTTAATAAGTCAGAAGTGTAGTAACTGTGTTTGTTAGTATATAGTGTACATTCAAGAGTATAGTAAGACAATTGTATACTTAGTATATAAGAAGAGTAAGATTTGTTACTTTCTTACAAAGACTAGTAAGACAGTAAGGAATACAAGGTTAAGACAGGGGAGGACAATAGTAACAAACCTGTACTTTATAACTAAACTGTTAAGAGTGTGTTTAGAGAATCTGAGTAAGTTGTTCTAAGATTAATACTAATAGCTTTTAAAGACAACATTTTTCTAAGTGAACTCTTAGAACACTTGTTAGACAATAGTAAGTTCTAAGAGGATCTAGAGCTCAAATATAAGCTTTGTGTTCTTAGAAGGTAGATAGTTACCTATTATACAATATTAAATATAATAATACAGAATATAGAGTAGTTACAAGTTAGGATAAGTGTAAAGGCAAGGTGTTAGAAGGATAGACAGAAGGATGGATAGAATTAGACATTCTGTTCAGAACAACTAAACTAGTGTAAGTGAGACAGTTAACATAAAAAGCTGTCTATAGAAGTAGCCAAATATAATTCCCCTCTATAGTTTTTAAATAGTATTTTCTGTATGTTTATAGTAATATATAATGTTACTAAAGTACAAGTGTAATAATTGTAAGGTAATAAGAGTGACTCAGTATTAATAGGTAAACAATAGAGGCAAGACTATATGTATACTAAAAGTAAGGCAAATTAACAGAACAAGAACAGAACAAGAACAGAACAAAACTGAAAAAGAAACAGAACAAAAACAGAACAAAAATAGAACAAGAACAGTATAAGAACAGAACAAGAACAGTATAAGAACAGAACAAGAACAGAACAAAATAGAACAAAACAGAACAAAACTCTTAATACATAACTTTGAGACTGTTATAACTAAAGAAATGCAAAAGTAGTCTAAGAGCTACTAAACAAAAACCTGTGTACAAAAAACCTAGTAGGAAAAAACATACTATAAGGAAAACCATATAGGTTTAAAGTATAAGTCTAACTATAATCTACAATTAATTTAAAGCAAAATTAAAGAAAAACAGAAGATAGAGTAGAACAGGATTAGAATGTCATTTAGAATATTATAAGGGGTTAATAGAAAAAGGTGAATTCAAGAAAGTATAGAACACATAAGTCTATAGTAGTTAGTTATAAGTAGCCTTTAGTCAGAGTTGAAGTTCTTAGAAGACTTGTTTAACAGTAGTAGGTTGTTAGTATTATTGATTTTATTAGCTAGACTAAAGTTTTTAACAAGATGTGTGACTAGAATTAAGAGTATAGTATAGACAAAGTATAGAACCAAGTAGAACACTATAATATAAAGACAGGAGACTAATCTATTAAGTTCAGCTATAATATAGGATCCTCCTTGTGTATAACAGACTACTATGTACAGTCTAAGATAGTGTAGCTTGGTTTTTTGTCTAAGATCCATTTATAATTTAGAGTTGTGTATAAGAACAAGTTGACTAGGTTTAAAGTTAAAATCTTTGATTAAGTGTTTGTGTGTTTCTTCAAATTGTTAGAGTAAAGTAATTTAGTCTATATGAATACATTCTATAATAGTTTGAAGGTCAGCCAGACATTTCTGTAGTTAACATACTTAAGTTATAATGAGTTCTGTTATTGTTATGAGTTTGTCTAGTACTAGAGTAAGATACATTACTTTTGTAATATTAAATAGGAGAAGTGGTTTAACACTATAGACAATAAAATAAGAGAACATACTAGTTGTATAATGGATTGTGATTCAATCTGACCAAAAGACAGAATGTGTGTATTTATACTATTATAGTTTATTCCCTTTAACAGTCTTTATAAGAGCTTCCTATATGTTAAAGTAGTAACTGTTAAGACAAGACTATATGAGAGTATGTCTCAGATAATATAAACTACATTACAAGTAATAACAAACAATGATAGAATACTTTCTATCATACATTCTACATTTAAGACATACTTACATAGTATATATAGACTAACTAATTAACAGACAATGAAGCAAGCTGTAAGAGAGCAAGCTGAGTCTACTATCCTCCCTCTTTGTGTGATCCCTCTAAGCCTCTCACATAACCTCTCTTTCCTCTTTCTTAACAGGTTATAAGTCTTAAACTCTCTGTCTACACTTTATCTACACTCTACCACATTTATACTCTATACAGTTCTATACATCACATGTATGTATACAGTATACTACAACACAGAACTTGACTCACCTGTCTGAGTATCCTAAACACAAATTAATATGCTATAAATACACAATCTACTATACTATATACAACTCAGACATTATATGATTATTATTTTAGTAATTATGATTATTAGCCTAGTAGTAATGTAATCTATACAGGCAATGTTGAAACTATAATAAGTATCACTTACTATGATTATTAAATGCTAAAATACTCTATAATATTATAGAGATTATATTATAATAAATTAACTAATCATACTATAAACAAATGTTAAAAAGATTAATAAAGCAAACACTACTCTTCTGCTATTAACATTATAATAGTACAAATGATTGACACTGTCAACAAGCACACATATGTTATAGTATAAATCAAATAATAACACATATAGTAATATTACAGCTAAACAATTAATACTCAAAACAAGCACATATATGCTAAAAACAGTATATTAAATCAAATAAATAAAACATTTAACATGTATTATAAACAATAATACAATTGTGAACACTATAATAATAACAATAATAATGATAATAATAATAATAATACAGATAGAACTAACAGAACAAATACAGAACAATATAATAACTAACACATATTATAACTAAGCAATTATATGTAACATATTGGATTTAACAGTTACATGTCAGATATTGTAATTATTTATCAGATACCAAATATAATACACATATCTAAGATATACAGACAAGTACAGACATACAAAAGTATAATAAATAACTATAAACCAAAAAACAATGTTATAGAGTATATAAACTAACTACACATGAAAGAATAATAATATAACACATAAATACTAATTACAGCATAAGACAAGTGTAAAAATTATAACTATTAAACAAATGATACTACTTTACACATTAATACAATTGTGTAAATGTATACTAACAACAAACAAAAGAATTATATCTTTAATATACTTAAAACAACACATTAATACAACTTAATTATACAGAACATGTTATTATAGTAGCTGATTATATAATAAATTTCGAAGTTGTAATAGTAACATTAACTATACAGTATATATACCTTAACAAACAATTATTAAATTTACATTATAACAATGTAGCTTGTAGGAGTAAAGTATTAAGCTGATAAGGCTATTACAACAAATAATACAAATATTATTATTACAAACACATTATTATAATAATTACAATTGAAAATAATCATAATATAATATGATTAAATAAATTAATAAAATGTTTAAGTCATTATCTCAGACAGTATAATATAAAATAGGTAATAATGAATGTAAGCATACTTAATAGAACTTAGTACATTTACTAAAAGTACTATATAAATAATAATTACAATGTTATTAAATGAATATTATATAGAAACAAACAAATTACTATATGTTTTTAACACAAAAACAAAATATTCATTCATAGTTATGAACAATTATTAATAAAAGATAACAAGTGTGAACAAAACTTGTATATTATACATAATGTGTACTTATCTACTATAACAAACAAAATACACATTATATAAGTTGACAAACATTAATGGTAACAAAGATATAATAGTAATAACATTTAAATTACTTATTATAGAACATAACAAACATTACACACTACTTTAAAATACTAATAATTAGAAATCAAACCACAAAAGTAATTACAATTATTATATATAAATATTATATTATAACAATGATTAATAAACATTAAAGAAATATCCAATTCTTTAAAGAAATACCTTCTTGAATTAAAGGGGAGAAAATGGATAATATGTACAAACAATTAATAACTAAATATAAACAATGGAACAGAAAGTATAATACTATAGATGCTATGAAAAATAGAATAACAAAATGTACAGACTAAGTACTAACTAAGTAATAAAAGTTACAGACAAACATAATAGATTATAAAAGTAAATGATTTAGTACAAAGCAAAACTATGTTGATTGGAACTAAATAACAGAAGTTAATATAATGTGCAATTGAACTTCAACATTAAATAAATAATAATTCTACTATGAAACAAATGCTCATACTTAGCAAATAATATTAATATAATAATATAATTAACTTAACAGTGTTTAATATGAAAATAAATAATATACAGATAATTATCATATTATATAATGAAATAATTCATTAACCCAAACTATAGTTCATAGATAAAAGTGATGAATAATGAAAATAATACTTTAGAACATACATAAAACAATAAATAATATATCTATAGGATAATACAAATATAATTGTAATATAATTTGTAACTACAACTGAATAATATACAAATAATAACTATATAAACAAGTATAGAGTGTATACATATAATTAAATAAAACTATTAAATCAATTCTTGTACAAATAATTAATTTGCCTTTACTACACAATTAATACAAGTGTGAACAGTATTATAATACTATGAAATACATTGAATAGATACTAATAAGTATATCTATACAATGATTCAAATAAAATAAATAAAACCAATATATAAAATGTTTTACTTAGCAAACCAATTAACAAATAAAACATTAAACAAATACTACAATTGTACATAGTACTAGATTAACTAAAGAATGCTAGGAGACAATTATAGTAAACATAATCTAATATATCACTTATATACAGATTGTGTTATAATACATTATTCTTTACAAAAAGAAAAAGTAAAGAATAATAGTTATAACATACACACATATATATACACAATACTATAATTGTAACAATTCACAACAACATTGTTAATAATAAATAATACAAACACATATTAGTAATGATTTACAACAGATAACTATGTTAGCTATTAAAGAAACAATACAACAGATTGTATAGTTACTCAGAATGTATTAGAAACAATTAATTAACAAACATAACATTAATAAATTAATACACAGATATAAACAATAATGTAAAGCAAACAAACAAACAGTACATTCATAATATA
>NW_006760401.1:0-19139 GCF_000271605.1 Fomitiporia mediterranea MF3/22 | reverse complement strand
AGCAAACCAATTAACAAATAAAACATTAAACAAATACTACAATTGTACATAGTACTAGATTAACTAAAGAATGCTAGGAGACAATTATAGTAAACATAATCTAATATATCACTTATATACAGATTGTGTTATAATACATTATTCTTTACAAAAAGAAAAAGTAAAGAATAATAGTTATAACATACACACATATATATACACAATACTATAATTGTAACAATTCACAACAACATTGTTAATAATAAATAATACAAACACATATTAGTAATGATTTACAACAGATAACTATGTTAGCTATTAAAGAAACAATACAACAGATTGTATAGTTACTCAGAATGTATTAGAAACAATTAATTAACAAACATAACATTAATAAATTAATACACAGATATAAACAATAATGTAAAGCAAACAAACAAACAGTACATTCATAATATAATACATATACAATACACTTAGACACATAGTAAGATGTCTACAGCTAGACATAACATTTATGTAACAAATATATGTTAGTATAAAACCTTATTAATCTTAGAATAAAGTAATCTAGCAAAAACAAATATTATTATTAATATTACAATATACAATCAATGTAAAGCTTTAATGTGAAGACATAAATCAGTTATTACTAAATACTTAACACATATACAAATGTAGACAAACATAAACAGTAATGATTAAAGAAGAATATTATTACAACATTAAATATACATTTTACTAGTATAATTCATTAGTTTCACAGTAAAGTAAAAGGAAATTACTAGAGTACTTAAACAAACTTAATAACAAACAATATGACTGAATAATAAACAATAAAACAAAACAAGCAATTGTATTTATAATTTAAATATGTGTATATATGTACTTATGTATACTAACAAGATTCTACAAGTCTTTAAAGTATTTACAAATTATTTAATAACATTTACAAACAATCTATTATAATAACAATACTGTTATTAAACAGTATATTACAAACAAACAAACTAATTAAATATACTTAATTAATATAATATTAGACAAACTTAACACAAAGTGAATAACATTTAGAACAGACAGTATACAGAACAGACAATACATTACTATAATACTAATAATATTATTATTAACTATATCAAGTTATAAATGTGTTACACAAACAAACAATTGTATAATACAGTTATAATGATTAAACTATTTATACATACTATAAGTAAACATCTTACAAGTCTACTAGACCTAGTAAGAGTTTAAAGGAGAGTGTTAAGATGAGACTATATAAGAGTATGTCTTAGATAATATAAACTATATTACAAGTAATAACAAATAATGATAGAATACCTTCTATTATACATTCTACATTTAAAACATACTTATATAATATATATAGACTAACTAATTAACAGACAATAAAGTAAACTGTGAGAGAGTAAGTTAAGTCTACTATCTCCCCTCTTTGTATAATCCCTCTAAGCCTCTTACATAACCTCTCTTCCTCCTTTCTTAATAGTAACATTTAATAATACTATTAGTTTAAGAGTTGTATATACTAATATAAATGTAATTAATATAGTATTAGTTATAAAGCTAATCTAGTACAGTAACAAACAGGGTTCTGTTGTTAGTAACAAGTTTTAGACACACACTAAATTAACAGAGAATATTTTTAAAAATAAATTGTTTAATACTTTATTTAGTTTTAGAATAGAGTAGGTAAAACTTAGAGTAGTTAGAGAGTATATATTAAGTATAAACAATGTATTAGAACCCTTCTACTTTTAGTATGAACTTAGTGTTAATGTGTACCTTAGTAAATAATAGAGTAATCTTTAGAATACTAGAAGGAATAAGGATTTAAGTTGTTTGACAGAGTTAGTATTTATAATAAGTATAAATATAATACTTAACATTAGATCTAAAGCTAAACTACTAAAAGTAGTTAAGAAGTCTAGTCTAAATAGAGTAAACTCTTTTATGTTTAAAATTGTTATATACAGTCTTAACAAGATTCTATTATTAGTCAGGTTCTATTACAAGTTAGTAGTTACTGTTTTAAGTTTTCTGTTATAGTTAGTTAGTTTTAATAAAGAAAGTAGTTATATAGTAAATAAAGGTAGTGAATTTGTAATTTTCTATTTTAGACAGTTAGAGGTATGTTTCTAAAAAGGTTTTAACTTGTTTAAGACAATATTCTCTAGTACACATACAATCAGTTGTTAGAAATGTTTTAGAAGGTTTAGTTTTGTTTAGAATAATAAACACAGAACTGTAACAGAAAGTATAAACTTAATTAATTTATTCCTTAAAGTTATCTTCTTCTTCTAAGTTAGCTTTAATATACAGATGTTAAGACAGTCTGTTAGTACAAGTAAACTGTAAGGTTAGAATGTGTTAGAACTTAAAGTTAAATAGTAGGATTCTAGTAATCTATTTGTTAATTATAGTATTTAGTTGTAAGTCTAAGTTATTTATTATACTCTTAACATAAATAGTATTTATTTCTATTACTAACTTTCTTACTCTAATAAGGTGAATTTGTAAAGTATAGAGTGTATAGAACAATTTAAAGAGTTTGATCTTAGCTTAAGAGTATTAGGATTGTACTTTATTCTAGTTAATCAATTCAAATTGGTTAATTTAATAATAACTGTTAAAGTACTCTTATCTGAGATAGAATCTTACACTAATAATAGATAAGTTAATAGTAACAATAATCTTTATGTCTGACTTGTAGTCAATAGTATATAAGGTAGAACAATTAATAATAGTATCTTTAAGTTTGTCTATTACTACTATGTGTTTTAAACAGAACTTAAATAGAATATTGTACTTAATCAAATGTGTGAGTAGTTTAGTAAACTAAGTAAAATTTTGAATAAACATACAGAAGACACTTACAGTTTTAAGGAATCCTTTAACTTTAGAGACAGATTAACATATAAGTTAGATACAGATTTTCTGAATTTTTGAATTATTTGGCTCCCTTCTAACATAAATATACTTATAGTCTAAAATGATTGTATATAGTTAGAACACACACAGTTTTAAACTAGAGAACATTCTATAAACTATTTTAACTTACTATATAATATAGTTTAGATTGTAAGTGTGTTTCTACACAAATTATTAAATACTAGAGTTTCTAGGAATAGTTTTGTACATTCTGTTAGAAAGTTTGTATTTTATAGTTCTACCTTTAATATAAACATTATTAGTGTAGGGTTGTACTATATTAGGAATTTTGTTCTATAAAATAAAAGTAATATTACTATACATAATTTGAAAAGAATTAGTATAACTTATTAGAATAATAGTAAGTCAGAATGTTCTAAGTAGTGTCTGAAACATTATAAGATTATAAGAGTATTTATTAAGAGAGTATTAGTTGAAAGTAATAAAGAGATCTAGTATAAAGTAAATAACCCTTCTAGAGAAGGATTTAACAATCTGTTTAATTATTAAAGGTATAAATAAGTTTTGAATCAAAACTTAGTTAAGTTTCTAAAGATTATAAACTAGGTATAAAGACTTTCTGTCTTTCTTTATTATAGTAAACTATTAGAAACAGTAAGATAAGTTTAATAACTTATAAACTCTAGTAATGATTTTGTTCTTAAGAATTTTTACAATTGTGTTAAGGTTTCTTTATAGAATCTGAATATTCCTTTATACTTATAGAATATATAGAACAGTTAGAATTAATATTAGATTAAAGTATTCTAGGTTTAGAGTACCTTTCTCAAACTTGTTCTAAGTAAAAGTATTCTTATACATTAAAATCAGGTTAATTAAAAGTTAGTACTCTTTTAGTTAGAGAAAGTTATATAAATTAATGTTAAAAGCTTTTATATGTTCTTGTATAAATTAGTGTGTTAGAACAAACAGTTTAGAGTATAATAATAGTTTTAGTATGTTTTTTAACAGATTAGAATACTTTTGTTAAACAATCTAAAACTCTTTTAAAAGAGTTCTAGTAACTAGTTTAACTTTCTTAAGGTAAATAATAGAGTAGTTAAACAACTAAGGAGTAAATTAACTATAGTAAAAACTAGTGTGTGTTTATTATAAGATAGTGTGTATGTGTTAAAAATTGTAGTTTTAATAGTGTTAGAACTTAAATCAGAATACTATTTGTTCTAAACACTAAGAGGCTAATTAACTAATATAAGAGTTGAAAAATTAGTAATTACTATAAATCCTTATTTATTATGTTTCTAAGGAATAGTTTACATTTTAGTTATAACTTAGTACTTTTATTAACAATCTAAAGAATCTAATAGTGTTATTAATTAGTTACTATTAATAAAGTCCTTTATTTTACATTTTATAATAGTAAAGAATAGTTAGTCTAAGAGTGTCTTAAACAGGGCTTAACAAACAACTTAAGCTTAAAGAGTAATGTTAACTCTAATAATATTAATCTTTATATTCTTAATAATACTAAGTGTTAGTACTTGTTTAGAGTTAGTAGTTTTAAGTATAATTGTAAGATTAGAATATAGATAGATTCTGAAACATTTTTATACATTCTTACAAATAATACAGAGTATTACTTCTTAGTCTAAAATATAGTAGATTTTTTTAATATCTTTAAAGATAACTTTAACTGTATATAATAGTATAGTCTGTTTTATAACTAACTTTAAACTCTATATATACTATAAGACTTAAACTATAATTGTATCTTTAAAAGTTATTAGTTTTAAGAGTTCTATTAAAATAAAGTATATAATAGTATTTAGAACTTACTTAGTAAATAATAGTTTCTTAACTTGCTTTCAAATATTAAGTATAATTAATAATAGTTTCTTTAGAGTAAGACTAATACTAGAGTTTAGACTATAAGAGACTATTTGTTAAACAATAATAGAGTCTTTAATAGAAGAGAAATTATAGTACTAATATAGTTCTAGTAATAGTTTAGTAATAGACTTGTTAGTATACTTTAATCTGTTATACTTTAGAGTCTAACTTACTTTAGTAGATTATATAAGTTTTAGTTCTAGCTTAAGTTTCTTATCCTTCTTCTTTAGAATACTTATTATTCTATATCTTAAAACTTTTACTCTATTAAACTTAAGTTTCTTACTAATAGTAACTTTCTTCTTTACTTCTCTAAGTAAGACTTTAAGTCTTTCAACTGTATATTCTACTTTTAAGACTTTTTTAATATATATAATTAGAATAGTAAACAATATTTAAAATACTAGTACTAGTTTTACAAGTTTAAGAAAGAACACTATATATAGTAGTATATTTTATACTATATTTTAAGAGACTTAAACACACTTTCTAGAGTTGATTGTATAATACTAGTTAAAACAGTTTATAAGTAGACAGTCTTAAATTGTTAACAGAATAAAAAGTCTATTAAAAAGAATAACCTTTTTAAACATGTTCTGAATATACTTTTTATTATAAATAAACTTATTAACTTTTAAACACAAGTAAATAAAGTGTTTGTCTTTTTTATAAAAGAAGTAGTTTGTATTATAGAGTAACTTTATAAATTAAGTAGATTATTATAAGGATTTGATTTACTAGTTTGTATTTTATTATTACTATATTACTGATTGTGTTAGATTATTGTATAGTAGGACTCACAAGTGTATATATTCTTATTATAGTTAGTTACACTTTCTCCTCATGTATCTACATGTGTACTACCTTATAAAAGACAGTATCAATTGCTGAGTAAAGGGGATTCTTTTCTCCTAACCCCTTACTCAAGTACTAAGTTATCCTAGTTAGTAGTTGAGTAAACTAAGAGTAATTAGAATTCTCTTGTGAGGAACAGTGAGTTTCCTTACATATTTTTGACTGTACCTACCTAACACTAAAACCCCTTGCTAGACACTAAGGAACTGAAGGGTCTGATCAACCCTAGGTCTCCCTTATTGTTTAGTACCTATTAAGAATTTTTAGTGAGTAAAGTTATGATTTTTGAGTAGAAATAGAGACTACTTACTAGATTAGCCCTTAGTAGGTTCACAATGCTTCAGAACACTGTAGAATGCTTCTAGAACACATTAGTACATATTAATATAGATTAGTACTAGATACACTAGAGGTTTGTATTAATTAGATAGGTTAAGGACTAAGTATCTGTAACAGTAAAAAGGAACAAACAGGTGTGTATTAAGTTTACAGGTAATGGACAACAAGATTATTCATACAATGTGACTGCCAAGCCTTGACAGACAATTCCTAGAGGGTACCCAAGTCCAGATATTAATACTAACATACTAGGAAGTAAGTCCTTGTCCCTTATAAGTTAGAGACAATCTAATGAACCTATACTAAATAATAAGTCCTTGTCTACACAAGGCTAGAGGCACTCTAATGAACTACTACATACTAATAATGTAGAACTAAAGCATGTAACTATACTAGTACATATAGTTAGACAAATGTATACTGTAGAGTAGACACTAGTAAGTATTCACACTACTAGGCTTAAAGAAATAGTAAACAAAGGTACAGAGAGTAGAAATGCTTAAGCAATTGTTCTTAAGGATTCAGACAGTTGAGTTTAGGATGAACAGGCAATTAGATTCAAGGATTCATTCAATTGAGTACAAAAGGTTGAGTTTGAGGATTCAACTTACTGAGTACAGACAATTAAGCTTGAGGATTTACTTGATCAATTTCAGACTACCAAGTTTGAGGATTCACTTGATAGAGGACAGGCAATTTGGTTTGAGGATTCACCAAGTCAATATAGAGAGCTAACAGTGAGTATTAAGGAATTTACAAGCTAGTACAAGAGTTACAGAGTGTATATAGTTAGTATTAGTAAGAGTATGGATGAGTATCTAGTGAGCACACTTACTTTAGAACAGAAACACATTGACAACAGTAATGTAGAGGGTAATAAGACACTTAAGACCCTTTTAGACAGTAAAGAAAGTAGCCAGGACTCAAAGGACAAGAGTAACAGACAAGGCTAGAAGAGCTAGGCATTAGAATTATAGAGATTTAATAAGGAACAAGATTTCTAGAAGGCAAGTAAGACCTTCAGACACATTGTAAGAGCTAGAGTGATTAAGATAGACATAGGACATGTCAGCCCATTCTACAGTTCAATAGACATTGAAGATTTGAATAAGAGAATGTACAAGTTCAATAGAATGTATTAGAAAGAGGAGAAAGCAACTCCTTCATCAAACAAGAGTAGACTCAATAGTATAGTAACAGAAAAGTGTGAAACACTTCAGACAGGCTATAGAACAAAAGCCAGACATACTATAGTACCTACAGACAGTAGAGATCATAACTATCAATCTAAGAGTGTAGAAGAAACACTCAAGAGTCTAGACAAACAATTGTATTTGTAGAAAGTGAAAGGAAAGTGTAAAGCAAAAGGAAAACACAAAGCACAAGGAACAGAACAAAAACCAGAACTGTCAGGCATTCAATTTGATTGTGAAATTGATTCAGACTATCCAAGCAAAACAGACATTACATCAACAGAACAGTACTTTGAGGATAGCAAAAGTGAGCACATATTGGAACTACAAGGATTAGTGCTTGATTCAGAGGGTGAAAATCAAGCATACACTTACAAAATCAAGTGTTTAACCTTATACATAGTAGATATCAACTACACATTACACAGGAGCAATGTACAAGAGTACTACAATAGATACAACACTCTAGCCAGGTCCAGAAATAAGAGAGAAAGTAAAATACCTAGATATATACAGTCTTAAATAGAAATACTAAGTTTTTCAGAACATTAGAGTATCCCTTACAAAAATAAAAGGAACAAACAATCCCATAACAATACTTTACAATTGAAAGCAGTCCTAGGCAAGGCAAACACTAGTAGTATTAGTGAGAACAAAGTTGATTCAGAGTGTAGTAAACTACACAGTTCAAAGCTACATATTGAGTACAGTAAGTATAAGAATAGCTCAAACAGTAGTTCAAGAACAAACAATGGACACAGGCATACAGTGTAGAAAGGATTCTACAAGACTACAGATATGTATGGCACATGGAAAGGACTAGGAAACATGTATACAACCATTGTTTCAAGGAATCTAAGATGCTACAGACACTAGGCAACACATACATAGACATTTTAGAGACACTACTACTAATTCTTAGAGCCACAAATTGAAACAATACTCTTAAGAAATACAGGATGTTTACAGACAACAGGAATGTGTACCAGGACATTAGGAAAGGACCTGAGAATGTTAGAAGATTGGAATACAACCAGCCAGATAGTATTATAGTTTATAAGACAATACAAATAGTAAACTGTACAAGTAGGACAATCTATCAAGCATTACTAGACTATAAACTATAACTACTCTTGGATACTGAGAAATATTTCAATCCAAACGATTCACACAGGTATTCTATTAAGTTAGAAGGCTACATTACACATTAGAAGACAGACATCAGTACATTGAGTAAGGAAAAGTGTATATACATTAGGAATAAGATGATACTACTCTAGAATAAGTATCAGGCATAGAGATACATTGACAGTAATAGAAAGACACAGACATACACATACACAGTCGATTCTATTCAGTACAGGAAGGTATTCAAAAGTAAAGAACTGCTTCAGACAATTTCAGGACCAGTAGAATGTTCAGACATTCAGGCATATTGATTTTACAACATTAGAACAGACATTTCCATCTTCAGAGTTGAAGATACAGTCTATAATGAGTACAATTGAAGGAATTCACATATAACATTGTTCTATAAGGTACAATTGGATGTTACACTATGGAACTATTCAGTTCATAATGAAGAACTGTTGGAAAATGCTAAAACCAGTTTGGAACACAAGGATATATTGTACAGAACACAGTTTCAGGAGAACATAAGGTATTACATTGTGAAATACATCTTCAGACAGTTAGGATTCATTAGAATAGACTCAGGATACTTTATCAGACATATTATAAGTATTATAGACACTCAAACAAATGTGCTAGTATGTATATACTCAGGATACATAGTAAGAATCAAGATATTCAAGCTACAGGATGACAATTACAATCTACAGGATGTAAAACAGTTACAATCTATGTAACACAAGGATAGTAAGACACTACTGAGATCAGGAAACAATATACTTTGTATAGAACAAAGTACAGAAGTTCAGAGGGCAACTTCAAGCTAGAGAACAGGTTTGGAACCTGAACAATCTGCTCAATCTGCTCAATCCACTCAAACAGATTATCACACTGCTTCAAGGGAAAGTGAAGGCAATACACATACAGTCAGCAAGTATCAGAGTGATAGTGAATTAGGAATGATTGATCAGACTATTTGAGTACACAGGAATGATATTTCAACACTATAGAAGAAAATAGAGTATTAGGAAGCTCTAGAACATCTATTAAATAATGATACAGTTCAATCTACTCTAGGAATGAGTAGTTACAATCAGTTTGAAGTATGAAATCATACAGAAGACCTCTCCAGACACTCTAGAAAGGTTTCAGGACAGTACTAAACGTTTTACACTGAAAATGAAGTCATATTTTAATGAGAGGGTAAGAGGTACACACATTACATTGTATACACACTCTTTGAGTATACAATCATGTTTGAATGTACAATTTTCTTACTTGAGATACTACAGAACGATTTTGTGAAGGACTTTTTAGGACCAGACAGTATCAGTACTATAGGAAACAGAACACATGATAGGTACATAAGGAAAGAATACATTAGAACAAGGACAAGGATACAGAAAGACAGGAAGTCAGTACTAGAGTGTATCAATCCACACATGTATTTACTACATGAACAGAGAATTGGTAGCATACACTCAGGACTTTAGACAGTGCTACTACACATACAGACAGGACATTTCATTAAGACAGACATGGAACAACACAGTATACAGACAGTTACAGTACTTAGGAAAGTAGAGAACACTACTTAAACACATTGTGATAAAACATTGTACTATGAGACATTGAAAGTATACTCAGATGATTCAGGAATCGAATCAGTCAACTTACAAAGACACAAACAAGTTAAGACACAAGGAAACAGTATGAGAATACAGTAGGACATTCATTGTACACAGAGATACTGTGTATATACACACATATCTAGTAATATTAGACTCATACATTACAATTTCATTGAGTTTGAGACAATATTTTCATTTAAGGACAGATATTACACTCTAGGTTACACTCTACAATTAGTATTTAGACATTGAGCTTAACAGGATATCCAGTTTTGCATCACAGTTGGTTATTGTAAGTAAAAGAGTACACATTTGGAAATATTCTACTTATACAAGCACAAGGCACTACATTTGCAGGAACTAGTCTATTGGAAAAATCAAGGACATAGTAGAGGAATTTTAGAATACATCTCTACTACCTATTATTGTATAACTATTCTACAGGAACAAGAATTTGTGCAAGAACAGTTAGAAGGCACAATACTAATCTATTCTATTAAGGAAGAAGGTTATAGCTTTGTCAATCAGGGATTTACCTCTGTGCTTCCTAAAGACACAGAAGAAGAGAATATTTGCAATTACTATACTGTCAGAATTTCTACTTCTATACATATTGATTTACACTGTGTGTCTTAGAATACTCAAGAGCCAAAACACTATATCTCCCTAGGAACTCTACTGATTCTCTTTGAAAAGTGTTGTATTAATAGTAACAATCAAGAGGCAACTTTTCTACTAATTGACTATACAGTAATAATGACCATGTTTAATTTTATTAACATTTTATCTAGTTTTACATAGTTTAGAACCATACTACTTACTGTCTAGAACACTACTACTGTCTTAATACACACCAGATTAACTTTGGATCAGTTTAGAGAGACAGTACTACATTATAAGGATGTTTCCCATACACATGAGTAAGGTATTTTATTTATTTACTTGTTACTAACTATTACTTTTAAGTAAGTTCTCTGCTTTTTCTACTAATTTTTAGTATTTAGGACTAAATGTTAGAGAGCAAGTGTAAGGATTTAATTTACTGGTTTGTATTTTATTATTACTATATTACTGATTGTGTCAGATCATTATACAGTAGGACTCACAAGCATATATATTCTTATTATAGTTAGTTACACTTTCTCCTCATGTATTTACATGTGTACTACCCTATAAAAGACAGTATTAATTACTGAGTAAAGAGGATTCTTTTCCCCTAACCCCTCACTCAAGTACTAGGTTATCCTAGTTAGTAGTTAAGTAAACTAAGGGTGATTAGAATTCTCTTGTAAGGAACAGTAAGTTTCCTTACAATTATACAGATTGTATAGATTGTATACTTGTGTTTTTTACAAACAGAGAACTAGTCTTATATTTAAACAAGTTTAACTTACTTTAGAATAAGTAAAGTAAATTAAAAATAGTAATTATATTTGTATCTTCTTTCTTTATTAGAATAGTTTTAGAACTTATTATTTTAGATACATTAACTATCTTTCTTAAGTATTATAAAACTATACCTTTTTATATAAGTTTAATAGTTTTAACAACTTTAGTATATATATAAGTTATATAACTATTATAGTTAGAGTTATAAGTTAGTAAATAGAGAGTTAGCTAATCTTTAAAAGTACTTATAATATTATTAAGAAACACTTTGTTCTAGTCTTCTTTTATAATTTCTTTTTTTAAGACTAGAAAACTTACTATCTTTTAAAATTCATACTAATACTTTACAAACTTCTTTTAGTTCTAAATTCTAGTAATAGTATATTGTTAGACTAGAATACAGAGATTATTCTTTATATAATAGTAATTATAGTTAAAAGACAAGTATAATCTAAGAATTACTACTTAAGTAGCTTACTAATCTAATATACTGTTTATAACTTTAGGAATTAAAGCTTAAATCTTAGAATTAGATTAGTTAGTATAATATTTTACTTTCTAAATAAGTTGTTAATTAGAAAGTTAGAACTTATTTCTAATTATTTTTACTTTTTTAAAAAGTTAAGACAGGTTCTATATATTAGTTCTATTATAATAGAGTAATAGAGAGTATTATAACTTATTTAGTATAAGAGTAAGTTAGTCTGTTCTTAGATTATAACTAGTATAATATTTAGAATGTTAGTTGTAACTAGTAGAGTACTTAGAATGTTAGTTAAAATTAGCTAACTACTTAGAGTACTAATTATAATAAGTAAGCTACTTAGATTATTTTATAAACTTATTTTTTAAGACTAGAAACTTATTAGATTGTTTTATATACTTAAAACTATTAAAACAATTAGAAGTAGTAGAAATGTTAGAGTAATTATATAGTTCTCTTTTTAAACAGATAGAATAAAAGATATAGAATAAGTAGAGTTATATATAAAAGTTAATAAAAACAAACTAGGAAACAAACTATAAAATATAAATAATAAAGCTAAGTCAGATTACTTAAGAGGTTGTATAAAAACTCTTTTAGAAACAGGACTAAATATATAGAATACAAGTTGTAAAAGGTTACAGTTAACTAAATTTAATTTAGGTTTAGAATTTAATTCTTTTATAATTAAGTTAGTATACTCTTAATAGTATTATTATTTATTAACTATTTAGTTTACTTAAAACACTTTAAGAAACTTCTCTTATAATAGACTTTAAAATGTTAATCTTAAATACTAGTTAAGATAGAAAAGGTTAGTTAAGTTTATAAAGTATAAATACTAAGAAGAGTTAAGAGTAAGAAAGAATAAATAGATTTAAGTAGAATATACAAGTTTTAAAAGTAATAATTAATAAGACAAGAGTAGTATAAAATAATAAAGTTATACTTTAGAATAAAATAATATAAGATAAAATAAGGTAAAATAAAATGTTTACTAATAAGACTATTAAATTATATACTAAGAGTTATAATAGAGAGTAACTTAATTACTAGAAAGTATAAATTATATAAGAGTATTTATAGAAAATATAAGTTCTTTATAGTTACTAGTTCTTTATAAACAAATCTACTATTGTCTCCTTTGTATTAACTTATTTAAGACTCTAAATTTAAGTTTTCTTTATATTAATTAACTAACTATTTAAAAACTTAGAGTTTTACTTTTATAAATTAAAACTATAGTTTAAAACCTAACTAGTCTAAATTAAGTAACTAAAACTATTGTATAAGTAATAATAACATAATTAAAGAATTACTAATGTAAGAGTAATATAACTTTAATATAACTAAGTCTTTTTAATTAGAATATATTAGAATGTATATATTATATAAGTATAATAATTATAAAACAATATTAAGATTAAAAACAGATACACATTATATAAAATAAAGTACAAAAGTTTAAAGAGTAACTTTAAGTTAGAGAACAAGTTTAAAACTTAAAGAATTTACTTAATTTACTTAATCTACTTAAACAGATTATTATACTATTTTAAAGGAAAGTAAAGATAATATATATATAGTTAGTAAAATTAGAGTAATAGTAAATTAGAAATAATTAAACAGACTATTTAAGTATTTAAGTATAATACTTTAATACTATAAAAGGAGATAAAGTATTAGAAAGTTTTAAAACATTTATTAAATAATAATACAGTTTAATCTATTCTAGGAATAAATAGTTATAATTAGTTTAAAGTATAAAATCATATAAAAGACCTTTTTAAATACTTTAGAAAGGTTTTAAAACTATACTAAATGTTTTACACTAAAAATAAAGTTATATTTTAATAAGAGAGTAAAAGGTACACACATTATATTATATACACACTCTTTAAGTATATAATCTATATATTTAAACATACATTTTTCTTACTTAAATTATTATAAAATAATTTTATAAAAGACTTTATAGTATTAGATAGTATTAATACTATAAGAAACAAAACATATAATAAGTATATAAGGAAGGAATATATTAGAATAAGAACAAGTGTATAAAGATATAGAAAGTTAGTACTAAAACACATTAATCTATATATAGATTTACTAAATAAATAAGGAATTAGTAGTATACACTTAAAACTTTAAACAATACTATTATATATATAGACAAAACATTTTATTAAAATATATATAGAATAATATAGTATATAAATAGTTATAATACTTAGAAAAGTAAAGAACACTATTTAAACACATTATAATAGAATATTATATTATAAAATAGTAAAAGTATATTTAAACAATTTAAGAATTAAATTAATTAATTTATAAAAATATAAATAAGTTAAAACATAAGGAAATAGTATAAGAATATAGTAAAACATTTATTATATATAAAGATACTATATATATACATACATATCTAATAATATTATATTTATACTTTATAATTTTATTAAATTTAAAATAATATTTTTATTTAAAAACAAATATTATACTCTAGATTATATTCTATAATTAGTATTTAAATATTAAGCTTAACAGAATATTATTATATGTAAAAGAGTATACATTTAAAGATATTCTATTAATACAAGTATAAAACACTATATTTGTAAAAACTAGTTTATTAGAAAAATTAAAAACATAGTAGAGAAATTTAAGAATATATTTTTACTACTTATTATTATATAATTATTTTATAAAAGTAGAGAAATATATAAGGTTAGTTAAAAGTTATAATACTAATACATTCTATTAAGGAAAAAGACTATAACTTTATTAATTAGGAATTTACCTTTATACTTTCTAAAAATATAAAAGAAAAGAATATTTATAATTACTATACTGTTAGAATTTCTACTTCTATATATATTAATTTATACTATGTGTTTTAAAATACTTAAAAGTTAAAAACATTATATTTCTTTAAAAACTCTATTAATTCTCTTTAAAAAGTATTATATTAATAGTAATAATTAAAAGACAACTTTCTTACTTATTAACTATATAGTAATATTAATTATGTTTAATTCTATTAATGTTTTATTTAACTTTATATAGTTTAGAACTATACTATTTACTATTTAAAACTATAAGAAAATTTACTATTTTTTATAAGAGAATTTTAATCATTCTTAGTTTACTTAACTACTAACTAAAATAACTTAGTATTTAAGTAAAGAGTTAAGAGAAAAGAATTCTCTTTACTTAATAATTAATATTATTTTTATAAAGAGTATAATAGAGCTTAAGTTATACAAGTATTATAAGTACTAGTAAGTATTATTAATATTTTTTTAGAAAAGTGTAAAGAGTAGTGTAAGAAAAGTATAAAAAGACAAAAGTATAAAGAAAAGTATAGAAAGTAGTATAGAAAGTAGTATAACTACTTTACTTACTCTTTTTAAGTTAGAATGTTTTAGAGAGACATTTTAGTATAGTACTAATATTAGAGTATATAATGTGTATATCTCTTATATATGTTAGTACTATACTAACATACTACTCTTTACCTCTTCTAAGTTAAGTCTGTCTACACTTTTTACTTTATTCTCTCTCTTTAAACTATCTTAATGTTAGTACTATATTAATATACTATTACTTACCTCTTTTAAGTTAAGTCTGTCTACACTTTCTACTTTATCCTCTCTTTTTAAGCTATCTTAATGTTAGTACTATACTAACATACTACTACTTACTTCTTTTAAACTAAGTCTGTTTACACCTTCTACTTTACTCTCTCTCTTTAAACTATCTTAATGTTAGTACTATACTAACATACTATTACTTACTCCTTCTAAGCTAAGTCTGTCTATACTTTCTATTCCTCTCTCTCTCTTTAAGCTAGAACATTTTAGTAATACTATATTAGTATAGTACTAACATCTTACTACTTAATATAAAGTGTAAGTAGTTAGTCTACTTTATAATAACTTGTGTAATAGTTACTCATTCCTTTCCTTCTAACTTCTTGTCTCTCTTCTATCCCTTTTACTCTTTGTTCTACTACTTATATTGTCTCTCTATTATTATTCTTCTTTTCTTATACTTACCTTTATTTTTCATTTACATTTATATTATTAACTAATGTTAAATAACTTCTTTAATAACTTTATACATTTACATACTTCTTATTATATTATAGTATAAGTAATAACTTACAAGTATGTTTATAATAATGTCTAAGTATAACTACTCTTATAATACTACTCTGTCTTTAACACTATACATACTCTTCTTCCCTACTTACTGTTTTATACTTAACATACTTTTATATTCTTTAGTACTATTTATAATACTGTTTCAAATAATAAAAGTAGTAACTAACTATTTACTCCTCTACTAAGTCTGTTTATACTCTCTACTTTACCTTCTCTCTTTAAGTTAGAACCTTTTAGAGATACACTTTTGTAACTATTTATAATTACTCAGTCTACTATACTTTTAATTGTAAAACATAGTTAGAGTATATAATGTATGTATATAAACACAGTTTTGCTTACAGTCTAAATTAGCTTGTTTAATACTCTAGATTTTAACTCTAGTATACTACTTATACTTACTTTATACTGTCCTAGTGTGTTTATCTCCTTAATTTACTTATTTACTTATACTAATGTTAACACTTATAATTATACTCTTAGTTAGTCATTCTTACAATCTGTCTTATAAGTATAATAGTAACTCTATAACTTATACAATCTTACAACTTATATGTATATGTAATCTAACTTGTAAAGACAGAGTAACAACTAAAACATAGTAATAAAAACTATATTAAATAGTTTAATAATACTTTCATCCTTTTCTATTATAAACACTGTTTAAAAAAGAGTAATACAAATGTAAAATGTTAGTACTATACTAACATACTAGTACTAGTCAACAACTAGAGTATAGTAACAAAAACTATATTAAACAGTTTAAAAACACTTTCATTCTCTTCTGTTACAAACACACTTTAAAAAAGAATAAAGTAAATGTAAAATGTTAGTATTGTGTTAACATACTATTACTTACTCTTTCTAAACTGAGTCTGTCTACATTATAAGAAAACTTACTATTCCTTATAAGAGAATTCTAATTACTTTTAGTTTACTTAACTACTAACTAGAATAACCTAGTACTTAAGTAAGGAGTTAGAGGAAAAGAATCCTCTTTACTTAATAGTTAATACTATCTTTTATAAGAGTATACATGTGTAAATATATAAGGAGAAAGTGTAACTAACTATAATAAGAATATATATACTTGTAAGTCTTACTATATAATAATCTAATATAATCAGTAATGTAGTAATAATAAAATACAAACTAGTAAATTAAATTCTTATACTTACTTTTTAGTATTTAGTTCTAAATACTAAAAATTAGTAAAAAAAGGTAAAGAACTTACTTAAAGTAGTAGTTAGTAATAAGTAAATAATAAAATACTTTACTTATACATATAGGAAACATTCTTATAATATAGTACTACCTTTCTAAACTAATCTAAAGTCAATCTAATAAGTATTAAGATAGTAGTAGTATTTTAAATAGTAAGTAGTATAGTTCTAAACTATGTAAAACTAAATAAAACATTAATAGAATTAAATATAGTTAATATTACTATATAGTCAATTAGTAGAAAAGTTGTCTCTTAATTGTTACTATTAATATAACACTTTTTAAAGAGAATTAGTAAAGTTTCTAGAGAAATATAGTGTTTTAACTCTTAAGTATTCTAAAATATATAGTATAAATTAATATGTATAAAAGTAGAAATTCTAACAGTATAGTAATTACAAATATTCTCTTCTCTCACATTTTTAGAAAGTATAAAAGTAAATCTCTAATTAACAAAGTTATAACCTTTTTCCTTAATAGAATAAATTAGTATTATAGTTTCTAACTGTTCTTACATATTTCTCTACTTTTGTAAAATAGTAATATAATAACACATAATAAAAATATATTCTAAAATTCTTTTACTATATTCTTAATTTTTCTAATAGACTAGTTTCTACAAATATAGTGTTTTATACTTATATTAGTAGAATATATTTAAATATATATTCTTTTGTGTATAATAACTAATTATAATATAAAACTAAATATTTTATTAAGCTTAATGTTTAAATACTAATTATAGAGTATAACCTAGAGTATAATATTTATTCTTAAATAAGAATATTATTTTAAACTTAATAAAATTATAAAGTATAAGTCTAATATTACTAAATATATATATATATATATAGTATTTCTATATATAATAAATGTTCTACTATATTCTTATACTGTTTCCTTATGTTTTAACTTATTTATACTTTTGTAAATTAATTAATTTGATTCCTAAATTATTTAAATATACTTTTACTATTTTATAATATAATATTTTATTATAATATGTTTAAGTAGTATTCTTTACTTTCTTAAGTATTATAACTGTTTATATATTATATTGTTTTATGTATGTTTTAATAAAAAGTTCTGTTTATATATATAATAGTACTACTTAAAGTCTTAAGTATATACTACTAATTCTCTGTTTATATAGTAAATCTATATATAGATTAATATGTTCTAATATTAACTTTCTATCTTTCTGTGTTTTTATTCTTATACTAATGTATTCTTTCCTTATATACTTATTATGTATTCTGTTTCTTATAATACTAATATTATTTAGTTTTATAAAGTTCTTTATAATTGTTTTATAATAATTTATATAAAAAATTGTATGTTTAAACCTAATTATATACTTAAAGAGTGTATATATAATATAATATATATACTTCTTACCCTCTTATTAAAATATTACTTTATTTTTAGTATAAAATGTTTAATACTATTTTAAAACATATTTATAATATTTAGAGAAGTCTTTTATATATTCTTATACTTTAAACTAATTATAACTATTTATTTCTAAAGTAGATTAAACTGTATTATTATTTAATAAATGTTTTAGAGTGTTCTAATACTTTGTTTCCTTTTATAGTATTAAAGTATTATACTTAAATACTTAAATAGTTTAATTAATTATTATTAATTTATTATTACTCTAATATTTACTAACTATATATATATTACTTTTACTTTCTCTTAAAATAGTATAATTGTTAGTAATAGTATAAAGGAGACTTAAAGACTTAGTAAGAGAACTTAGGCTTGGGTTAGGGTTAGGGTTAGGGTTAGGCTTAGGGTTAGGCTTAGGGTTAGGCTTGGGTTAGGGTTAGGGTTAGGCTTAGGGTTAGGGTTAGGCTTGGGTTAGGGTTAGGGTTAGGCTTGGGTTCATAAGAATAGGTTGGTATCCGCACCCTGGATTTCATGTTGTTCG
>NW_006760400.1:1525487-1596746 GCF_000271605.1 Fomitiporia mediterranea MF3/22 | reverse complement strand
AAACGTTCAGAACTCAACCCTAATAAATGTTACAATTGTAAATAAATTGTCATTCACACTTAGCAAAAGTGGAGTGATGACATTTAATGTAAAACTATGAGACAAAGCTAATGAGTATACAAAGGTGAATATGATTTCACTACAAAACGTATACTATCATCCCAATCTGAACTTCACACTCGTTAGTAAAACACTATTATGCAAAGCAGGATATGTTTTAATGAAAACAAACAATGAATGTATTATTTATTCTCCTGCTCATACAAAGATTGGTGAAATACATGTACAAAATAACTTGTATATGATAGTTTCTCATTATAATAAACAATCTATTAATGCAATCACTATTGTTGATTTACATTAACAAATGGGTCATGTTAATTTTGATTACTTGCACAAACTCATACAAGAGTATTCTGAGATTATAAGTCAAAGGATAACAGACAATAAAAATGTACAGTGTACAGATTGTATCAAAGCAAACATACAACACAATGAAATACTAAAAATACAAACAACACCTCTTGTACAATCCTATAGAGATCATCTCCATATTGATATATGGGGACCTGCCCCAGTACAAGCTTACAGCAAGTACAAATATCTTTTTACCATTGTAGATGACACTACACAATGGGTAACTATGCTACCTATGTGGTATAAAAGTAATGCTTTCACTGAATATGTAAAGTATACAACAAAACTCTTTACACAGTACAGTATAAGAGTTAAAACTCTCCAAAGTGATAATGATACAGTGTTCCTAAGTAAAGACTTCACTACATACATTGAAAGTCAAGGAACAATACATAGATTAACAGTACATGATACACTGTAGCAGAACAGAGTTGTAGAACATATGTATAAGACTATCTTTAACAGTGTATGTATGTGTCTGTTATCAGCAAAATTACCTATGAAATTCTGGGTATATGTAGTACAATATCAAACGTTTATTCATAACAGAATGCTGAGAGTTGCTATTAATTTTGCAACACCATATTACAAACAGTATAACAAACATTATCAAATAGATAATATACAAGAATTCAGCACATATTGTATTATACAGAACGAACGAACACATAAACTACAACCTAGAGGCCAACACACACAATGGTTAGGTTATGATAACAACAGTAAAGGTCACTTAGTGTGCTATGATAATAAAATTACTGTCAAGTGTAATGTACAATTCATAGACAAACTAATGTCTAGGATTGAAGGGGAGAATAATCATAACAATAATACATCAAACAATGATGAAACTCTTCCTAATAACAATAATAAAGATAAAGAACCTGTCATACAATGCTCTACACAAGAGCAAAGACTGGTTAAACAAACTATAGGTTTAAACTACAAAGACAATATAAACCTAGCTATGTATCTAACAGAATTTAACAAATTCCTTAACAAAGTCTATAACAATCCATTAATGTATTACAATACTATAACATGTATAGACAAAGAACAATGGATCAAAGCTATGAAGGATGAAATACAGTCACTTCAACAATGAAATGCATGGATATATGCTATCCCCCCTATGAATACAAATGTAATTGGAACGAAATTTGTCTATAAAATCAAAAGACTGGCTAACAGCTAAATAGACAAATATAAAGTATGATTTGTAGTGTAAGGATATGCTCAAAAGAATGGAATAGACTTCTATTCTGACGACTTATTTGCTCCAGTAACAAAACTATCAACAGTACAATTATTGTTATCTTGAGCAGTATCTAAGAACTACAAAATACATCAGATAGATGTAAAATCCACATATCTTTACAGAGAATTAAATGAGGACAAACTCATTTATGTGAAACTGCTGCCAGGCAGGCTACTTACAGATATTAAACCTGGACAGGTGTTATACTTAAATAAAGTATTATACAGATTGAAACAAGCAGGTAGACAATGGTACAAGAAGATTACCAAACTACTGCTTAAGATTGGATTAGAACAAGCTAATTACAATCATACTGTATTTTACAAGAAACGAAATAATAAAACAATTCTTGTAACATTTATGCATGTTGACAATATTACAATTATTGGCAAAACTATTACTATAATAACAGTATTTAAACATGCATTAAGACAACATGTTACATTTACTAACAGTAACAAAATACATTGGTTACTTAGTATTGAAATAAGCTAAGATAGACCTTAACAAATAATTAGCTTACAGTAAAAGCATTATATTGAAAGTATAATCAAGCATTACTACTTTGAAAACAAAAAGGCACTATGAATGCCTATTACTCCTGGAATAGACCTATCTAACAATACAAATGATACATACAATACAAACAAAAGTAATAATGAAACAATACTATATATGAATATGGTAGGATTGTTAAGATATGTTGCAGACTGCACACAGCCAGACATATTCTATATTACTGGGCAATTAGTGTGCTACTTACAAAAGCCCTAAACACATCACTACAAAGTAGTGAAACATTGCTTTGTGTATTTAAAATATATAACAAATTGTTGGCTTTAACTTGGAAGTACAAACGCCTTAAAACTACAAGGCTATTATGATGCAGACAGACAAATGACAGAAGGACATAAAGCAATAAACAGTTATGTCTTTCAATTAGCTAAATCAACCATATCTTGGTCAAGTAAACAGTAAAACCTGGTACCACTATCTGTTTACAAAGCAGAGTTGCAAGTGCTGGCATATGCTACTCAAGAAGCTATTTGGCTCAAACAATTCACCAAAGAAGTACTACAGACTGAATTGGCACCCATTACAATTTATTGTGATAATCAAAGTGTAATAAAGACTGTAAAGTCTGACAAAATAATGTACAACACTTACACTAAACATCTTAATTTACAAAAAGACTTTGTGTAATGTTACATTCAAAACGAATACATTGATGTATACTATGTTCAATCACAGAACCAATTAGTAGACATCCTTACAAAGGCTCTCCATGTTCTACAGATCAAGCATCTAAACAAACTATTAGGCATACAGTCTTAGTTCTTAATTAATGCTTGAAGGGGAGTATTAGATTGTGCTCTAGATTAGGAAATCCCTAATTGCCTTATGTAGAATTACTACACTTGGAATGTCTTGGATTATCAGACTTTACTATGTAGTATATAAGGTAGATACTTGCTTGATGTCTTAATAAGAGAGAGTACTTGGGGCACTCCTGCTACACTTGTTAAAAGAAAGAAAGGAATGTCAAAGATAAAGGTACAAAGAATGAAGGGATAGACAAAGGGTAAGAGACTATAGAATGAACAGAGAATGAAGGGGTGGTCAAAGGAATGGAATGACAAAGTAAGGAAGGGTAGTAGTAAGAGTCAGTATACATATAGTTCATAAACAGTACCTCTGAAGGACAGAAGTCCTGAGTTCTAGTATGGAAGGGTGTAGAACCCTCAGAACTGAAGGTAAGAGAGTAGAGAACTGTAACATTACCCCCCCTCTAAAACTAATTGTCCTAATTGGTGAACATTAGACTTGGTTAGTAGCTCAGACATAGGTTGGAACAGTAGGGCTTGGAAATCTGTAAGGCTGAGTTTGTGTAGAGCACCAGGATGAAGCTGATAGAAATCTTAGATTGCCTTAGGAGTATAGGTGAGGTTCTCAGCAGGTTCCCAAGTGTGCTCCTCAACTAAGTACCCTTTCTAGTGAACAAGGAATTTGAGCTTTCTGTACAGTAGCTTAGCATCCACTATGTACTCTACTTTGTATTCCAGTTTGGAGCTAATGAGTTCTAGTAGAGGCAGAGGGGGTTTTTGTTATGAAGGAAAACTGGGATTATAGTACTGAGACAACAGAACCTTATTGAACACTAGGTGTATACACTTCTATGTTGTTAGAAGTTGGAGTTTGTAGACAGAGGCACTAACCTTCTTTTTAATAATGAAGGGTCTGAAGTGCTTGTTGTCCAACTTCTTTATTAGACAATCTAAGGTCAGATTAGTAGCTTCTAGTATAACCTTGTTACCAGACTGGTAATCCTTAGCCACAGACCTCTTCCAATCATAGTTCTACTTTATAACCTACACTACCTTCTCCAAAAGAGCTTGTGTGTCCTCTCTAGTCCTATGTATCTGTTCTATAAAGTCTGTTGTGGATTTGAAACTACTGTTCCAGTTCAGAACTGTCCCCTAGTACAGATGTCTCCTATGATTAAAGAAGAATGGGGACTGTCTCATTGTAGAGTGTTGCTAGTTATTGTGTACAAATTCTGTCAGAGCTAACCATTCAGACTAGTCTGATTACTAATAATTGATGAACATTCAGAGGTAGAGCTCAATCTCCTGATTGACTTACTCAGTTTGACTGTCAGTCTGTAAGTAATATACAGTAGAAGGGTTCCCTTGAATTCTGAGAAGTACATACAAGTTCTACATGAACTTTGACTCAAATTACAGTCTGTGATCATGAATGAGCTTCTAAGAGAGTCTGTGTAACCAGAAAATGTAATCCTAATAAATGTGTACTATACCTTTAGAAGTGAGTTCTGTTTAGGTTGGAACTGTATAGACTTGCTTAGAGAATCAGTTAACAATTACACAGATAGTGTTGTAACCCTAAGACTCAGGTAGCTTACTAATCAGGTCTACTAAGACTTCTTCCTAAGAGTGATCTAGAATCTGATACAGATGTAGGAGAGTCTAAACCCTTGTCCAGTAGGCCTTAGTCTGTTAGCACATATTATAACTAGTTACATACTTTAGGATTTCCCTCTACATTCCTGGCCACTAGTAGTTCTGAGTAATGAGTTCCTGTGTTTTGTGTCAGCCTAGATGTCCTACAGTTGGATTGTTGTAATGAGCTTAGACAATGTCCTCCTACAGCTTCTGATTCTTTAGAATGTATAGTTAGCCTTCCTAGTAAACCTGTCTATCCTCATCCTCCTCCTAATCCCTAGCCTACTTCTCTAACTGCTTTACTACAACCTAGTCCTGTGTGTGTCTTAGAGCTTACTGTATGTAGGTGACAAAGTCAACATTCTTGGATTTGAGTCAGATCTCTTAGATTGTCTCAGACACAAAATGGGAATTGTCTAGAAGAACAAGATTTTTGTTATCATTCTCCCCCCTTTTATGACTTACTTGTCTTAAGAGTAAATCAGCTTTTGTTATTTGTGTTCTAGGTTTGTGGGTTAGTACAAAGTTGTAGTCCTACAGTTCTAACATCTAGTAGGCTTGACAGTAGTTGAGCTTCTAAGACACTTAGAAGTACTAGAGATTAAGGTGATCACTCTAAATCTTAAACTTCTGTGTAACACTGAGGAGATATTAATATTACTTCTCTAGGGAACAGACAATTGTAAGGAGTTCCTTGTTATAAATAGGGTAGTTCTGTTCTGTTGTAGAGAGGGATTCTGATTAGAACACTATTAGACACTACTTTCTGTCAATGAACTAGGATAGTACTACTCTATTTGTAAAGTTGGAAGAGTTGGCTTTGACTCAGAACTTGTCTACAACTGTTAGAACTACTAATACAGGCTCACTAGTGATAGCCTACTTAAGGGACTCAAACACAGACTACTACTAATCATCCTATTACTAAGGAACATCTTTGCTGGTGAGATTGTGAAGGGGCCAGACAATAGTACTAAAGTCTTGAATAAAGTATTAGTAGTAGTTCACAAACCTAAGGAATGCTTAGACCTGTTTCAGGTTCTAAGGTTGTAGCCAGTTCCAAACTATAGTTACCTTTGCTAGATTCATACAGATCTCTCCTCCACCAATTACAAAGCTTAGATAATCTACTGACTCCTGTGTAAAAGAGTACTTTACTTCTTAGAGGAACAGTTTATTATCTCAGAGCTGTTGTAGAACCACTTGGATCAGTCAGTAATAGTGCTTGACTGTCTGAGTAAAGATCAGAATGTTGTTCAGATACACACTAACATGCTCTGAGTCAATCAGATCTGTAAGGATGTGATTCATAAATGACTAGAATGTTGTAAGTAAGTTAGTTAGTCTAAAGAATATTACAGTCAGTTTGTACAATCTGTAATTAGTTCAGAATGTAGCCTTCCACTCATCTCTGTCTCAGATCTGAATATTATTGTACTCTCATCAAATGTCCAACTTAGTAAAAACTCTGAATGTATATGTCTTATTTATGAGCTCCTGAATCAGAGGGAGTAGGTACTTGTTTTTGACAGTACCCTTATTAAGACAACAATAATCCTAGACTAGGTAGAGCTTCCTATCTTTCTTTTTGACAAAGAAGAAAGGGGAGACTATAGAGGACTTTAAGGGTTGGATCCAGCTGTTCCAAAGATTTTCCTAAAGGAACTCATTAAGTACCTCCTACTTGTCTCTGTTGAGTAGGTAGACCTTACAATCCTTAGGTTGGAAGCCTTTAGTTAATTCAATTGTATAGTCCTAGAGACAGTGTTCAGGAAGCTAGTCAAATTCCTCTTTACTAAAGACTTTAGAGAACTCTTAGACAAAATCCAGTAGGCTGGGTCTATGTGTGTTCTAGAGTAGAGTTGTTCTGAGAGGGTTCTAGACTAGTTCTGTCTCAGACATCCTTCAGATTGACTCTGTTCTACCTTGACTGAAATATGTATCCACATATCTATCCTAGTCAAAGAAGAACAACTAGTCACTTTCATTAGAACTGTTAGTAACATTAGAAGCATCTGTATCTACTTAGAACAGTAGTGTAAGGTAGTTGTAAGACTCAGAACACTAATTGAATACAAGTGTTTACTCTAACTAGTTAATAGTAGGGTTGTGAGCCTTGAGCCATTTGAATCTAATAAAGATGTCTGTCTTTCTAAGGTTAGTGACTCTAAACTCAATACTTTCCTCATAATCCTGAATAGTCATTCATAGTTGGACAAACTCAGTAATCTGACTATTCTGGTTCAGGGTTCTGTCTACATTGTATACTAGGATCAGAAGTAGAACACATTAAGTAGGAAGGTAGTGTTTCTACACAAAGGCCTTATTAATACACAAACTAGTACATCTACTGTTTACTAGAGCTATTGTTTAGATCTAGGGGGATCCTAAGAAGGGAGCTAAGAGGATAGGAACTTAGAGCTAGTGTCTGAAACATTCTCAGATAAACTGCTACTTGTTCTGAAGGGAATGTACAGCTTGTACAGTCTTGTTATCTAAGAGGGTGAGTATATGTACTAACATTTCCTCATTAACCTCTCTCTTTTGACAAGGACAGACTCATGTCCTTAGCTGTGAACTCAGCTAAGGCTATCCCTACTTAATACTTTAGACAAACTACTAAGTAGTAAATAGGGCTGAGTAGTGTTCTGAACATTCTAAGATCTTAGAATGTAAAAGTAGTAGGTTAGATTGTACAGATTTAGACTTAGATGAAGTGTAAAGAGAAGAATCAAAAGAATCAGAAGAAATAGGAGAACTATCTACTTTTGTTTTTGACTTTTTTCTTTCTAATAAATAATTTTGTTGATTTATTTTTTCTACTTTTTCTACTTTTCTTACTTTATTTACTTCTAATCCTATAGTGTCTATTGAATCAAAAGTGACTATTAAAAAATCCGAGTCATAGCCCTTCAGTACTACATTTACTGTTGAGCCTTTACAAAATCCTAGAGTATGTAGTCAGAGTCTAAGAGTTCTGAGGTGACTTCCAGATTTGTAGAAAAGGCTTCTTACTATAAATCCTACTCATTACTTGTTATTACTCTAATAATCTAACAGATATACTGTCACTTCTGTAGGTAGTCCTTAATCTGGTGCTCTGACTTTCTGTAAGCAAAGTATACTCCTCACTTTTAAGCTTCTCTAATGTTTATTAGAACAGATTGATTGTGAATTATGGGTGGATTGATCTGAGGACTTAGAACTGTTAGAGTCAGATGTATGTGTGAGTGTTCTGTATAGACTTGACACATCTGAGCTATAGCTTAGTCAAAGGAGATAGTGTGTGTCTTCCACTCAGTGTAAGTAACTAGTTCTAGTATTATTCTAAGAATCTTATTAACCAGTTCTAGGTAAAGAGCTTTTTCAAGCATTCTAATAAGAACATTATTGAACCTGAGTACAAATCCTACCTTCCAGGCTAGGATATCAAACTCCTGAAAGAAGGTATTAGCAGAATGTTTGCCCTGTCATAGAGACACAAGCTTGTTCTACACATTATACTTCTTATTCAGATTAATAAAGGAAGTACAGAGCTACCTTATAAATTCTGAGTATGACTCATTATTCTGAAGTTGGATCAGGCTTCTGATTCAATGTCCTTCAATCCAGTTCTGAGCCTAGGTGGCTATGTTACCTTCCTTTATGAAGGAGAGGACAAATAGGACACAATTAAGATCTGAGAATAGATTGGTCAAAGTAGTAGTCATGTATAGTTTGACTTAGTACTAGAAGTCCTTAAAGTACTACCTATTAAAGTCTGAAGGACAGGCTACATACACTTTCTTTCTGAAACAGGTTGTAACTTCTAGAACAATTAGAACAGGTTCTGAAGAGGCTGAGAGTATATAGTTAGTAAAAGCCTCTTAGATAGAGGTCTATACATATTGAGCTAGTTCTGCTCATAACTACTGATCTGGTAGGACAGTAAGGGTAGTAGTCAGTGTAGGAGGGTCTATGTTTATACTACAAAGGAATCAGCACTAAACTAAAAGGGGTAATAAATAGAAGAAGGGTGGCAAAAGTTTAAAAGGGTTTAAAAAGTTTAAAATTTAAAAATGTAAAAGGGTTAGAACAAAGAAAAGAGATTAATACAACAGTAAGTACTAATACTCAAAATGTAAGAGAGTTGTAGGGTAGTAATAAGTAGTCTTGATCTAATGTTAGCAACAGTATAGAGGGGACCTGAAGGCTCAGTAAGAGGACCTAGGCTACAACTATCCTACATAATAGAAATACAGAATACAAGTACTAGAATGTAGTCAGAACTTACAGAACAGGCAGAGAGAGAGAGTGAGACAAGAGTAGAGTATATAGAGTGAGCCTAAGAGTACAGGACTACCTAGAGTAGATAAGATTAAGACTACAGGACTAGTCTGATCTTATACACCTATATATACTAAACTACACAAGAGTACTCAGAGAGTATGAGCTACTAAGAATGATAAGCCACAAAGAATGAAAGAAAGGAATGTTAAAGATAAAGGTACAAAGAATGAAGGGATAGACAAAGGGTAAGAGACTATAGAATGAACAGAGAATGAAGGGGTGGTCAAAGGAATTGAATGATAAAGTAAGGAAGAGTAGTAGTAAGAGTCAGTACACATATAGTTTATAGACAGTGCTCCTGAAGGACAGAAGTCCTGAGTTCTAGTATAGAAGAGTGTAGAACCCTTAGAACTGAAGGTAAGAGAGTAGAGAACTGTAATACTTGTCAGATTAGTAGTTACAAGTAGAACTAGCTTAATATGTGTAAACCTCTATCTAAGAGGCCTTTACTAACTACATACCTCTAACCTCTTCAGAACCTGTTCTAATTGTTCTAGAAGTTGCAACCTATTCTAGAAAGAAAGTGTATATAGTCTACCTTTCAGACTTTAATAGGTAGTACTTTAAGGACTTCTAGTATTAAGTCAAACTATATATGACTACTACTTTGACTAATCTATTCTCAGATCTTGATCACATCCTATTTGTCCTCTCCTTTATGAAGGAAGACAATACAGCCACCTAGGCTTAGAACTGGATCAAAGGCTATTAGATTGAAAGCCTGATCCAACTTTAGAACAATAAGTTGTATTCAGAATTTATAGAGCAGCTCTGTACTTCCTTCATTAATCTGAATAAGAAGTGTAATGTGTAGAACAAGCTTGTGTCTCTGTAACAGGGCAAACATTCTACTAATACCTTCTTTCAGGAGTTTAATATCCTAGCCTAAAAGGTAGGATTTGTACTTAAGTTTAATAATGTCCTTATTAGAATACTTGAAAAAGCTCTTCACCTAGAACTAGTTAATAAGATTCTTAGGATAACACTAGAACTGATTACTTACACTGAGTAGAAGACACACACTATTTCCTTTGACTAAGCTATGGCTCAGATGTGTTAAGTCTATACAGAACACTTACACATGTGTTCAGCTCTGACAGTTCTAAGCCTTTGAATCAATCTGTCTATAATTTGTAATTAATCTGTTCTAATGAACATTAGAGAAGCCTGAAAGTAAGGAGTATACTTTACTTACAGAAAGTCAGGACACTAAATTAAGGACTACTTACAGAAGTGACAGTATATCTGTTAGGTTATTAGAGTAATGATGAGTAACAAGTAGGATTTGTAGTAAGAAGCCTTTTCTACAAATCTGGAAGTCACCTCAGAACTCCTAGACTCTGACTATATACTCTAGGATTTTGTAGAAGTCTAACAGTGAATATAGTACTGAAGGGCTATAACTCAGATTTTTTAATAACTACTTTTGATTCAATGAACACTGTAGGATTAGAAGTAAATAAAGTAAGAAAAGTAGAAAAAGTAGAAAAAGTAGAAAAAGTAAATTAACAAAATTATTTATTAGAAAGAAAAAAGTTGAAAACAAAAGTAGATAGTTCTCCTATTTCTTCTGATTCTTTTAATTCTTCTCTTTGTACTTTATCTGAGTCTAAATCTGTACAATCTGACCTGTCACTTTTGTGTTCTAAGATTTTAGAATGTTTAGAACACTACCTAGCCTTGTTTACTACTCAGTAGTTTGTCTATAGTATCAAGTAGGGATAGCCTTAGCTGAGTTTACAACTAAGAACATAAGTCTGTCCTTGTTAGAAGAGAGAGGTTAATAAGAAAATGTTAGTGTATATACTCACCCTCTCAAACAACAAGGTTGTACAAACTGTACATTCCTTTTAGAACAAGTAGCAGTTTATTAGAGGACATTCTGAGTACTAGCTCTAGGTCTCTATCCTCTTGGCTCCCTTCTTAGGATTCTCCTAGATTCAAACAATAGCTCTAGTAGACAGTAAATGTACTAGTTTGTGTATTAATAAGGCCTTTGTGTAGGAACACTATCTCTCTACTTAATGTGTTCTACTTCCAATCCTAGTATACAATACAGACAGAACCCTGAACCAGAATGGTTGGATCACTAAGTTTGTCCAACTATAGATAACTATTCAGGATTATAAGGAAAGTATTAAGTTTAGAGTTACTAACCTTAGAAAGACAGACATCTTTATTAGATTCAAATGGCTCAAGGCTCACAACCCTACTATTGACTAGTTAGAGTAGACACTTGTGTTCAATTAGTGTCTCAAGTCTTACAGTTATCTTACACTACTGTTCTAAGTAGATACAGACACTTCTAATGTTACTAACAGTTCTAATAAAGGTGACTAGTTGTTCTTCTTCAACTAGGATAGATATGTGGATACATATTCTAGTTAAGGCAGAACAGAGTTAATCTAAAGAATGTCTGAGACAGAACTAGTCTAGAACCCTCTCAGAACAACTCTACTCTAGAACACATATAGAACCAGCCTGCTAGATTTTGTCTAAGAGTTCCCTAAAGTCTTTAGTAAAGAGGAATTCAACCAGCTTCCTGAACACTGTCTCTAGGACTATGTAATTAAATTGACTAAGAGTTTCCAACCTAAGGATTGTAAGGTCTACCTACTCAATAAAGACAAGTAGGAGGCACTCAACAAGTTCCTTCAGGAAAATCTTCAGAACAGTCAGATCTAACTCTCAAAGTCCTCTATAGCCTCCCCTTTCTTCTTTGTTAAAAAGAAAGATAGGAAGCTCTGCCCAGTTTAGGATTATTATTGTCTTAATAAGGGTACTATTAAAAACAAGTACTTACTCCCTCTGATTCAGGAGCTTATTAATAAGACACATACATTTAGAGTTTTTACTAAGTTGGACATTTAGTAAGGATACAATAATATTTGAATCTAAGACAAAGATGAGTAGAAGACTGTGTTTCAAACTAATTATAGATTGTACAAACTGACTGTAATGTTCTTTAGACTAACTAACTTACTTATAACATTCTAGTCATTCATGAATCACATCCTTACAGATCTGATTAACTCAGAGTATGTTAGTGTGTATCTAGACAACATTCTGATCTTTACTTAGACAGTTGAGTACTATTACTGACTAATCCAAGCAGTTCTACAACAGCTCTGAGATAATAAACTATTCCTCTAAGAAGTAAAGTACTCTTTTACACAGGAGTTAGTGAATTATTTAGGCTTCATAATTAGTAGAGGAGAGGTCTGTATGGATCCAACAAAAGTAACTGTAGTTCAGAACTGGCTACAACCTTAGAACCTGAAACAGGTCCAAGTATTCTTTAGGTTTACAAACTACTACTAATACTTTATTTGAGACTTTAGTACTATTACTCAGCCCCTTCACAAGTTTTACTAGCAAAGATGTTCCTTAGTAATAGGATAATTAGTAGCAGTCTGTGTTTGAGTCCCTTAAGTAGGCTATTACTAGTAAGCCTGTATTAGTAGTTCTGACAGTTGTAAACAAGTTCTAAGTTAAAGCCAACTCTTCCAACTTTGTAAATAGAGTAGTACTGTTCTAGTTTATTAACAGAAAGTAGTTTCTAATAGTGTTCTAATCAGAATCCCTCTCTATAACAGAACAGAACTACCCTATCTATAACAAGGAACTCTTTACAATTGTCTATTCTCTAAAGGAGTAGTATTAATATCTCCTTAGTACTATACAGAAGTTTAAGATTTAGAGTGATCACCTTAATCTCTAGTACTTCTGAGTGTCTTAGAAGCTTAACTACTACTAAGTCTACTAAATGTTAGAACTATAGGACTATAACTTTGTACTAACCTACAAACCCAGAACACAAATGATGAAAGCTGATTTACTCTTAAGACAAGTAGGTCATAAAAGGGGGGAGAATAATAATAAAAATCTTGTTCTTCTAAACAATTCCTATTTTGTGTCTAAGACAATCTAAGAGATCTGACTTGAATCTGAGAATGTTAACTTTGTCACCTGTATACAGTAAGCTCTAAGACACACACAGGACCAGGTTGTAGTAAAGTAGTTAGAGAAGTAGGCTAGGGATTAGGAGGAGGATAAGGATAGATAAGTTTACTAGGAAGGCTGACTGTACATTCTAAAGGATCAGAAGCTGTAGGAGAACATTGTCTGAGCTTATTATAACAATCTGACTATAGAACATTCAGGCTAACACAAAATGTAGGAACTTATTACTTAGAACTACTAGTAGTTAGGAATGTAGAGGGAAATCCTAAAGTATGTGACTAGTTGTAATATGTACTAACAGACTAAGACCTACTAGACTAGGGTTTAGACTCCTCTACATCTGTATTAGATTCTAGATCACTCTTAGAAAGAAGTCTTAGTAGACCTGATTAGTAAGCTACCCAAGTCTCAGAGTTACAACATTATCTGTGTGATTGTTGACTGATTCTCTAAGCAAGTTTATACAGTTCCAACCTAAACAGAACTCACTTCTGAAGGTATAGTGTACATTTATTAGAATCACATCTTCTAGTTGTACAGACTCCCTCAGAAGCTCATTCACAATTGTGGACTGTAATTTGAGTCAAAATTCATATAGGACTTGTATGTACTTCTCAGAATTTAAGGGAACTCTTCTACTACATATTACTTACAGACTAACAGTCAAACTGAGTGAGTCAATCAGGAGATCAAGCTCTACCTCTAAATGTTTATTAATTATTAGTAATTAGATTAGTTAGAATAGTTAGCTCTAGCAGAATTTGTACACAATAACTAGTAACACTCTGTAACAGGACAGTCCCTGTTCTTCCTTAATCATGAGAGACATCTGTACTAGAGGACAGTTCTAAACTAGAACAGTAGTTCTGAATCTGTAACAGACTTTGTAAAACAGATACACAGGACTAGAGAGGATGTACAAGCTCTTTTGGAGAAGATAGTATAGGTTATAAAGTAGAACTATAATTAGAAGAGGTCTGTAGCTAAGGATTACTAGCCTGGTGACAAGGTTATACTAGAAGCTACTAATCTGACCTTGGATTGTCTAATGAAGAAGTTGGACAACAAGCACTTTAGACCCTTCATTATTGAAAAGAAGGTTAGTACCTCTGTGTTACAATTCTCTACTCTCTTACCTTTAGTTCTAAGGGTTCTACACTCTTCTGTACTAGAACTCAGGACTTCTGTCCCTTAGAGGTACTGTCTATAGACTATATGTGTGCTGACTCTTACTACTACCCTTCCTTACTTTATCATTCTATTCCTTTGACCACCCCTTCATTCTTTGTTCATTCTATAGTCTCTTACTCTTTGTCTATCCCTTCATTCTTTGTACCTTTATCTTTAACATTCCTTTCTTTTATTCTTTGTGGCTTATCATTCTTAGTAGCTCATACTCTCTGAGTACTCTTGTATAGTTTAGTATATATAGGTGTATAAGATCAGACTGGTCCTATAGTCTTGATCTTGTTTACTCTAGGTAGTCCTGTACTCTTAGGCTTACTCTATATACTCTACTCTTGTCTCACTCTCTCTCTCTGTCTGTTCTGTAAGTTCTAACTATATTCTAGTACTTACATTCTGTATTTCTGTTGTGTAGGATAGTTGTAGCCTAGGTCCCCTTACTAAGCCTTCAGGTCCCCTCTATACTGTTACTAACATTAGATTAAGACTACCTATTACTACCCTACAACTCTCCTACATTTTGAGTATTAGTACTTACTATTGTGTCAATCTCTTTTCTTTGTCCTAACCCTTTTACATTTTTAAATTTTAAACTTTCTAAACCCTTTTAAACTTTTGCCACCCTTCTTCTATTCATTACCCCTTTTAGTTTAGTACCAATTCCTTTGTAGTGTAAACATAGACTCTCTTACACTAACTGTTACCCCTACTGTTCTGCCAGATCAGTAGTTACAAGTAGAACTAGCTTAATATGTATAGACCTCTATCTAAGAGGCCTTTACTAACTACATGCCTCTAACCCCTTCAGAACCTGTTTCAATTGTTCTAGAAGTTGTAACCTGTTCTAGAAAGAAAGTATATGTAGCCCACCCTTCAGACTTTAATAGGTAGTACTTTAAGGACTTCTAGCACCAAGTCAAACTATATATAGCTACTACTTTAACTAATCTATCCTCAGATCTTGATTGTGTCCTATTTGTCCTCTCCTTTATGAAGGAAGGCAACACAACCACCTGAGCCTAGAACTGGATCAAAGGCTATCAGATTAGAAGCCTGATCCAACTTTAAAACAATAAGTTATATTTGGAATTCATAGAGTAGCTCTATGCTTCCTTCATCAATCTGAATAAGAAGTGTAATGTGTAGAACAAGCTTACATCTTTATAACAGAGTAAACATTCTACTAATACCTTCTTTCAGGAGTTTGATATCCTGGCCTGGAAGGTAGGATTTGTACTCAGGTTTAATAATGTCCTTATTAGAATGCTTAAAAAAGCTCTTCACCCAGAACTGGTTAATAAGATCCTTAGAATAATACTAGAACTAGTTACTTACACTAAGTAGAAAATGTGTACTATTTCCTTCAACCAAGCTGTAGCTTGGATACATTAAGTCTGTATAGAACACTTACACATGTATTTAGCTCTAACAGTTCTGAGCCCTCAGATTGATCTGCCTGTAATTTGTAATCAATCTGTTCTAATAGACATTAGAGAAGCCTAAAAGTAAGGAGTATACTTTACTTACAGAAAGTCAGAGTATCAAATTAAGGACTACCTATAGAAGTGACAGTATATCTGTCAGGTCATTAGAGTAATAATGAGTGACAAGTAGGATTAGTAGTAAGAAGCCTTTTCTACAAATCTAGAAGTCACCTTAGAACTCTTAGACTCTGACTATGTATTCTAGGATTTTGTAGAGGCCTAATAGTAAATACAGTACTAAAGAGCTATGACTTGGATTTTTTAATAGCTACTTTTGATTCAATAGACACTGTAGGATTAGAAGTAAATAAAGTAAGAAAAGTAGAAAAAGTAGAAAAAGTAGAAAAAGTAGAAAAAATAAATTAACAAAATTATTTATTAGAAAGAAAAAAGTTAAAAACAAAAGTAGATAGTTCTCCTATTTCTTCTGATTCTTTTGATTCTTCTCTTTACACTTTATCTAAGTCTAAATCTGTACAATCTAACCTACTACTTCTGTATTCTAAGATCTCAGAATGTTTGAAACACTACCTAGCCCTATTTACTACTCAGTAGTTTGTCTATAGTATTAAGTAGGGATAGTCTCAGCTGAGTTCACAGCTGAGGACATAAGTCTGTCCTTGTTGAAAGAGAGAGGTTAATAAGGAAATGTTAGTATATATACTTACTCTCTCAGACAACAAGGCTGTACAAGCTGTATATTCTCTTTAGAACAAATAGTAGTTCATCTGAGAACATTCTAGACACTAGCTCTAAGTCCCTGTCCTCTTGGCTCTCTTCTCAGGATCCCTCTAGATCTGAACAATAGTTCTGATAGATAGTAAATACACTAGTTCATACATTAATAAGGCCTTTATACAGGAACACTACCTCCCTACTCAACACATTCTACTTCCAATCCTAGTATACAATACAGACAGAACCCTGAACCAGAATAGTTAGATTACTAAGTTTGTCCAACTACAGATGACTATTCAGGATTATGAGGAAAGTATTGAGTTCAGAGTCACCAACCTTAGAAAGACAGACATCTTTATTAGATTTGAATAGCTTAAGGCTCACAACCCTACTATTAACTAGTTAGAGTAGACACTTACATTCAATTAGTATTCTAAGTCTTACAGCTACCTTGTACTACTGTTCTAAGTGGATACAAATGCTTCTAATGTTACTAACAGTTCTGATAAAGGTGACCAGTTGTTCTTCTTTAACTAGGATAGATATGTGGATACATATTCTAGTTAAGGTAGAACAGAGTCAATCTGAAGGATGTCTAAGACAGAACCAGTCTAGAACCCTCTCAGAATGACTCTACTCTAGAACACACATAAACTCAGCCTGCCAGATTTTGTCTGAGAGTTCCCTAAAGTCTTTAGTAAAGAGGAATTTGACTAGCTTCCTAAACACTGTCCCTAAGACTATACAATTGAATTAACTAAGGGTTTCCAACTTAAGGATTGTAAGGTCTACCTACTCAATAGAGACAAGTAGGAGGTGCTTAATGAGTTCCTTTAGGAAAATCTTCAGAACAGCTGGATCCAACCCTTAAAGTCCCTTATAGCCTCCTCTTTCTTCTTTGTCAAAAAGAAAGATAGGAAGCTCTACCTAGTCTAAGATTATTGTTGTCTTAATAAGAGTACTATTAAAAACAAGTACCTACTCTCCCTGATTCAGGAGCTCATTAATAAGATGTATACATCCAGGGTTTTTACTAAGTTAGATGTTTAATAGGGATACAACAATATTCAGATCTAAGACAGAGATGAGTAGAAGGCTACATTCTGAACTAATTACAGATTGTACAAACTGACTATAATGTTCTTTAGACTAACTAACTTGCCTACAATGTTTCAGTCATTTATGAATCACATCCTTACAGATCTGATTAACTTAGAGTATGTTAGTGTGTATCTGGATAACATTCTGATCTTTACTCAGACAGTTAAGTACTATTACTAACTGATCCAAGTAGTTCTATAATAGTTCTGAGATAATAAATTGTTCCTCTAAGAAGTAAAGTACTCTTTTGTACAGGAGTCAGTAGATTATCTAAGCTTCATAATTAGTAGAGGAGAGGTCTGTATGGATCCAGCAAAGGTAACTACAGTTCAGAACTGGTCACAACCTTAGAACCTGAAACAGGTCTAAGTATTCCTTAGGTTTACAAACTACTACTAACACTTTATTTAAGGCTTTAGTACTATCACCCAGCCCCTTCACAATCTTACTAGTAAGGATGTCCCTTAGTAATAGGATGATCAGTAGTAGTCTGTGTTTGAGTCTCTTAAGTAGGCCATTACTAGTAAGCCTGTATTAGTAGTTCTAACAGTTGTAGACAAGTTCTAAGTTAAAGCTAACTCTTCCAACTTTGTAAATAGAGTAGTACTGTCCTAGTTTATTGACAGAAAGTAGTGTCTAATAGTATTCTAATCAGAATCCCTCTCTGTAACAGAATGAAACTACTCTATCTATAACAAGGAACTCCTTACAATTGTCTGTTCCTTAGAGGAGTAGTATTAATATCTCCTTAGTACTGTACAGAAGTTTAAGATTTAGAGTGATCACCTTAATCTCTAGTACTTCCAGACACCTCAGAAGCTCAACTACTACTAAGCCTACTAGATGTTAGAACTGTAGGACTACAACTTTGTACTAACCTACAAACCTAGAACACAAATGACAAAAGCTGATTTACTCTCAAAACAAGTAGGTTATGAAAGGAGAGAGAATGATAACAAAAATCTTGTTCTCTTAGACAATTCCTATTTTGTGTCTAAGACAATCTAAGAGATCTGACTCAAATCCAAGAATGTTAACTTTGTCACCTGTATACAGTAAGCTCTGAGACACACACAGGACTAGGTTGTAGTGAAACAGTTAGAGAAGCAGGCTAGGGATTAGGAGGAGGATGAGGATGGACAGGTTTACTAAGAAGGCTGACTGTACATTCTAAAGGATTGGAAGCTGTAGGAGGACATTGTCTGAGCTCATTACAACAATCTGACTGTAGGACATTCAGGCTGACACAAAATGTAGGAACTTATTATTTAGAACTACTAGTAGCCAGAAATACAGAGAGAAATCCTAAAGTACATAACTGGTTATAATATATACTAACAGACTAAGGCCTACCAGACAAGGGTTCAGACTCCCCTACATCTGTATCAGATTCTAGATCACTCTTAGGAAGAAGTCTTAGTAGACCTGATCAGTAAGCTACCTAAGTCTTAGGGTTACAATACTATCTATATAATTGTCAACCAATTCTTTAAGTAAGTCTACACAGTTCTAACCTGAACAGAACTCACTTTCAAAGGTATAGTATACATTTATTAGAATCATGTTTTCCAGTTGTACAGACTCTCTCAGAAGCTTATTCATGATTGTAGACTATAATTCAAGTCAAAGTTCATACAGGACTTGTATGTGCTTCTCAGAATTCAAGGGAACCCTTCTACTACATATTACTTACAGACTGACAGTCAAACTGAGTGAGTCAATCAGGAGATTGAGCTCTACCTCCAGATGTTCATTAATCATTAGTAATCAGACTAGTCTGAATAGTTAGCTTTAGCAGAATTTGTACACAATAACTAGTAACACTCTATAACAGGACAGTCTCTGTTCTTCCTCAATCATAAGAGACATCTATACTAGGGGACAGTTCTAAACTAGAACAGTAGTTCTGAATCTGTAACAGACTTTGTAAAACAGATACACAGGACTAGAGAGAATGTACAAGCTCTTTTGGAGAAGATAGTATAGGTTATAAAGCAGAACTATAATTAGAAGAGGTCTGTAGCTAAGGATTACTAGTCTGGTGACAAGGTTATACTAGAAGCTACTAATCTGACCTTAGATTGTCTAATAAAGAAGTTGGACAACAAATGCTTCAGACCCTTTGTTATTGAAAAGAAGGTTAGTGCCTCTACCTACAAACTCTAACTTTTAGCAACATAGAAGCACATACACCTAGTGTTCAATAAGGTTCTGTTGTCTTAGTACTATGATCCCAGTTTTCCTTCACAACAAAGACCCCCTCTACCTCTACCAGAACTCATTAGCTCTAAACTAGAATACAAAGTAGAGTACATAGTAGATACTAAGCTACTGTGTAGAAAACTCAAATTCCTTGTTTACTAGAAAGGGTACCTAGTTGAGGAGCACACTTGGGAACCTACTAAGAACCTTGCTCATACTCTTAAGGCAATCTGAGATTTCTATCAGCTTCATTCTAGTACTCTGTACAAACTCAGCCTTACAGATTTCCAAGCCCTACTATTCTGACCTATACTTAAGCTGCTAACTAAGTCCAATGTTCACTAATCAGAATGATTGGTTTTAGAGGAAGGGTGATGTTACAATTCTCTACTCTCTTACCTTTAGTTCTAAGAGTTCTACACTCTTCTGTACCAGAACTCAGGACTTCTGTCCCTTAGAGGTACTGTCTATAGACTATATGTGTACTAACTCTTACTACTACCCTTCCTTACTTCATCATTCCATTCCTTTGACCACCCCTTCATTCTCTGTTCATTCTATAGTCTCTTACCCTTTGTCCATCCCTTCATTCTTTATACCTTTATCTTTGACATTCCTTTCTTTCATTCTTTATAGCTTATCATTCTTAGTAACTCATACTCTCTGAGTACTCTTGTATAGTTTAGTATATATAGGTGTACAAGATCAGACTGGTCCTGTAGTCTTAATCTTGTCTACTCTAGGTAGTCCTGTACTCTTAGACTCACTCTATATACTCTACTCTTGTCTCACTCTCTCTCTCTGCCTGTTCTGTAAGTTCTGACTATGTTCTAGTACTTACATTCTGTATTTCTGTTGTGTAGGATAGTTGTAGCCTGGGTCCTCTTGCTGAGCCTTCAGGTCCCCTCTACACTGTTACTGACACTCTGTCTACAAACTCTAACTTCTAACAACATAGAAGTGTATACACTCAGTGTTTAATAAGGTTCTATTGTCTTAGTACTATAATCCTAGTTTTCCTTCACAACAAAGACCCTCTCTGCCTCTACCAGAACTTATTGGCTCTAAACCAGAATACAAAGTAGAGTATATAGTAGATACTAAGCTACTATATAGAAAACTCAAATTCCTTGTTTACTAGAAAGGGTACCTAGTTGAGGAGCACACTTAGGAACCTACTGAGAACCTTGCCCATACTTCTAAGACAATCCAAGATTTCTATCAGCTTCATCCTAGTACTCTGTACAAACTTAGCCTTACAGATTTCCAAGCCCTACCATTCTAACCTATGCTCAAACTGCTAACCAAGCCTAATGTTCACCAATCAGAACAATTGGTTTTAGAGAAGGGGTGATGTTATGATTCTCTACTCTTGTACCTTCAGTTCTAAGGGTTCTACACTCTTCTGTACTAGAACTCAGGACTTTTGTCCCTCAGGAGTACTGTCTATAGACTATATACATACTGACTCTTACTACTACCCTTCCTTACTTTATTATTCCATTCCTTTGACCACCCCTTCATTCTTTGTTCATTCTATAGTCTCTTACCCTTTGTCCATCCCTTCATTCTTTATACCTTTATCTTTGACCTTCCTTTCTTTCATTCTTTGTGGCTCATCATTCTTAGTAGCTCATACTCCCTGAGTACTCTTGTATAGTTTAGTATATATAGGTGTACAAGATCAGACTGGTCCTGTAGTCTTGATCTTGTCTACTCTAGATAGTCCTGTACTCTTAGGCTCACTCTATATACTCTACTCTTGTCTCACTCTCTCTCTCTACCTGTTCTGCAAGTTCTAACTATGTTCCAGTGCTTACATTCTGTATTTCTGTTATGTAGGATAGTTGTAGCCTGGGTCCCCTTGCTGAGCCTTCAGGTCCCCTCTACACTGTTGCTGACAATAAGGAAACATAGTGTGAAGACAAAAGAGGAAATGTGTGTAACTCTAGGGTCTACACTAAGGAGGTCTAGGCTTGAGAGAAGGTCCAGGTTTAGAAATGTGGTTCCACACCAGGAGAGGTACATAATAGTATGGAAACTGTTGTAAGCTGTAGGGTAGGCTTACAAAAGCTAGTTAATACAAATAACTTTCCCCTACATATTATGAAGAGATCTTTGCTACCCTATCTTAGTCTTGTGATAGTATCAAAGAAATTGTAAGTAACAAAATGTTAATCAGAAACATTCTTTTTGTATTGAAGTATGTTAGAGAACAATATGTGAGGCTTCTGGGTACAAAAATCACAACAGTAAGCAGTCTAATTTCCCAAAATGCTCAGAATTTTGTATAATTTTCTCACAAATCTTGATGCAATATGCAATAGACTATTTTTGTGCATAATTCCCTTATCCCAAGCTGGGATTAGGCAGAAAGCTATGCAATATTCAATTTATACATTATAATGTGATGCAATAAGGTATTTTCAACTGTACAACAGATAATGGAGACGGAATTGAAAGTGATACTGTTATGTCTTCACTTTATGGACGACTCGAAGCGGGATTGCGACCTAGACGGACATTCCAATGACGGCTCCTTGGTCTCACTGATGTAATCTAGTATTGTAGGAAAGCACGTTGAGTAACAGAAATGAAAACTGTTGATCAATCAAAAACTGAGTTATGCGGGTACCCATTAAAATATTACGATAGAAATTAGGGACTAGATAATTGTGATTAGTGCGTTATTTGTAAAGGTGAAGCTCAGCACACTGCCTCAAGATTTAACGCCAGACAGAGTATCTTACCCAATATAGTGCCACAACACGTACTCATGCTCACGAATAGCATGCGAATGTGAACACCTGTCATTACCAGGAGAGCATCGGAAGAACTAATTTAAAAAAGCACATACGATCGACCCAGGTTGCAGGAAACGTCGACATTATAATTGCCCCTTTTCTCTTGAGACTCCGCATAGTGAGTGTGACGTCTATAAGGAACACTGTTCTTTGCACGTCATTGTGAATACGCGGATATTCTCGGTTCTGAGTCGCCACCATCTCGATGTCCCTAATGGCAAAGGATCTAGGGTAACGGTACAGATAGCCTCCTCTCCAATAGCTTTTGTAATTGCTGTTGCGGTGTTTTGAAACAAAACTTCATTGAACATTACATTACGACATGAAAAAAAGGGTATACAGCAAGGGACTGTCGCATTCTTTGCTTCGACACCAATGACGAGCAAATACATTGTCGTCACGAAGGACGCGCTGCCTGATGAATCATATAAATCAGTATATGACTTTGATGAAAGACATGTAAATGACAAAAATGCAATAGGTCTCAGTGTGTATTGTATGGTTTCGTCCAGTTCCCTTCTTGAACAGAAGTGAATCAGGCTCATTAAATCAGGTTTATGGAATCATAGACCAGAAGATGGCGCAGACATGCAAGATATTGAAGACTTACTGTATATTCTTGTTCCAAGTCCACAGCATGACCTAATACACCAAAGTAAAGAGCATGTAGAACAACGCATGTGCCAGGTTAAGTCGACATGCAACGTCGTCCCAATCGCAACGCAACATTTCCTAGTACTGGACACTCCCTCTTACGGACGAAGCAACAGCCTTGTTAAGGACTGTCAATGGCACTGACTCGACGGTCGGAGGCTGGCGTCAAGCAGCGTGGCATGCCCGTTTGTTGTGAAGAAGAAGGAAAAAAAACAACGCCTTGTACTTTGAGCTTACTAAGCAGTTTGGATGTGTTTGGCACAATGGTGGGTCGATTTTGACATGGCCATCGGAGTCGAACTGTCCTCTATTGTTCATGAATTATATCTATCCTTCAACGATACCCAAGCAAAGTTGTTTGACTGTCTCTTCTACACACTCGTCCTGCACTTTTAATATCTTTTTTCCCACATGGCTGCGTTGTCATATTTCAAGATCCAATAGTGGAAGCTTCGTTTGGTCAAGAGGTTAATCAATCAACTCCCTGGCACTGGTCTCGATATTGTCCTGGGGGAATGCCAATATGCGACTCAATTCTATTCACTTGTCCGCTTGGTTGACTTTGGTTCGCATGTTTATGAGAACGCCAGCAGTCGCGATGCTCCGTGATGCTAGAGCAGATTGAAGGGGTACCAGATCAGGTAACCCTTGTTCAGCAACTACCAAGTCTATGCCAAAAGCCAACGATACGCGGTCGCGATAAGGGATAAGACTACAAGATATGTAGAGCTTGCTCTAGCAGATATCAGAAATCCGTATGGCCTGGGTGTTGTCGTAGAAATCTCAACTCCAAATCGGGCGAACAACCACTTTTCTGCGGATTAGTGGCCAAGGTAAGGCGCATGCCCGCCTTTCTGCTTCGTCCCACTTGTTCTCTCCCTCCTTCACTTAACACACTCTTTTCTCTGCGCTTATCTCAATCCGCGCTTTCGTTTCAATTTTTTACTTCAATCCTGTCTGCAGGGCACGATGAGACTCTCATTTGATTTTTCTCACTCGGCTTGGTCCAGATTTTTCACACATCCAGGCTCCAAACTACTCTCGTAAGGCAGGTTACCCTCAGGATTATATAGTGCTTGACCAGTATATCTCTCCCAGGTTGCCGGAGGAAATTCTCGTTGACGAGATTTTTTCTTGGTTGTCCGTACGCGATATAGTTCGTCTCAGGCAGGTACGTAGAAATTTCGTGAAGTGGTTTAATACGCGTCTGATGTGGCTTAGGTGTGCAAAGCGCTTGCTGTGCTCACGAAGAAACCCGTTATATGGAAGCGCTTCCTCCCGTACATTTCGCAACTGCAGCAACCCCTTGCTCCACTTCCGCCAACGTACATGTACGGTCTCGAACAACTTACTGGTCATGAGATGGAATCAGTTGTTTCGCGCGCTATCACCTATGACAAGACGTGGAAGCAGCATAAAATCGAATATCAAGACACCTGCGAGGTATTCGCGCATCAGCACGTCGAGGAAGTGGTGCTTCTACCAGGTGGACATTATCTCGTAATGTCTGTGAAGTCGTTTGATGGACAATATGGACTGGCTATCTGGTCACTCGGACATAGAGCTACACAGAGGCCAGCACCAGTCCTCTTCCGCCGTACGGAAGTCAGGGCGTATGGTCTTACAGCAAAATACATGAACCTTGGTCCTTTTCATGGTATCGTGGTCGCATTTTTACGCAAACGACATAAATACGATAATGACTCAAGGTATATGTATGTGACCTCTTCTGAAACTTTACCTTAAAGGCTTTACTGAAATGCTCATTAGCCCAGAAACGTTTGAGTTAGGGGGTAAAGAAGACCAAGAGGATCCTTTCATGCCTCTCAAGTATGAATGCACAGCCCTATTTGTCCCCGTAATGCTTCTCGACATTTTCAATGATCGCAAAGCGCGACCCATGACGGACGAATACGCAGAGAGAGTTAAATTGGTCGCCTCAAAAATTGTTGCCACACATGCCATACCTGAAGGCTTGGCCCTTGATATTTGGACCGACGTAGGACGTGTTCGGACCGGAGCGCAGTTAGGCGTGGTCAGCCTCGACGTTATCCAAGACGTACCTGTCATGTGTGTCGTAAAACGACCAAACAAAATTGTCATTCAGCCTTTGGGAAATCTTGTTGACAACCGTTCGGTTTTAGAATGTCTCCCCATTCCGCAATATGGCGAGACTGTAGGTCATCGGTCTCACAAGTAGCTCCTAGTACTGACTTTCTTGATTCATAGCATCACTCTATCTGGAACTTCCGCGTACTTCCAGACCAAAGTCGAATTCTCGTGGTTCGCAACATTACAAAGAATGACGCGGTTGAGATGGAGTCCGACCATCTCGTCTTTGAGACATATGGAATTCCGGATTTCGGAGAAACACTACAACTTGACGCCTGGGGTAGGAACACGCTGACATTGGGTCGCTATCTAAATGTCCAGATATCCGAAGTGCAGCGAACAGTCCCTCCGGACTATGACGATTCTATTACGCCGAACCTCACAAGGGGCCGCTATCCCCAACCCTTGTCAATTTACCTTCGTACAGCGAAAGGTATGGCTCATCATAGCCTGTGGCCCGTTGAGAAAACGGCCCAGCAGATGTTTTTATATCCAACTCCAGAGCAGGAAAGATCCCGACACTTCATCTACTCCTTTGAGAGAACCAGGCACTACTTCATCGGCGACGCGATTGACGATACTTTCGGCGAAGAGATGGATTACGAAAGTGAAGATACTGAGGACAGAAACGGAACTCGCAAGTCACCACCGCGAAGACGTAAAGATGACGCACTGCGTATCCTGCCTGGTGCTCGACGTGCATTCGTTTATGCCATTCCACGGAATTATCGATCGACAGAACCGCCGGTCACTGCATGCTGGGGGTTCCAGTATAATAGGAAGGACTATACGAAGTTTCTCGACGAACCGCCCATGACGAATGCCGAATTTGTGGACACTTGGCCAGAGCTTGAAACACCTGAGTCTTCGCAAGAGATGCCCATCCCAGAAGATACTGACAATCCATACCATCCGAGTCTGGACATTCCTCCTGCAGCCATGGAAAGAGAAACGATGCTTGGACCCATGAAGCTTCCACTCGACCTTCAAGCTAAGCTTCCCTTGGGTCTGTCTGCTGTCTGCTTTGACGAAGACACTGGACGTACCGTATTCGCAACGAAGGCAGATAACCATCTGCATATCGTCGATTTTGCTCACTCTCGTCCGCAAGGTACGTGTTCCCTAATCACTGTAGAACTTGCTCAACCGTGTCACCTCTAACGCTTACCTCACAGATGCTGATGACGCTATGCATAATAAAGAGATGGACGAACGTTTGAAGAACGTGAAAACTCCCTGGGATTGTTTCGCATCGTCCAAGAATACTCGCAATTAAATTTACACTTTGGTTTTATATCACATAACCTGTACTCACATCTCACCCTCCCTTGTCTCAATAGTCTTTTTCATGGACCATCATTCTTGTCTCCTTTCACATTAACCACGGACATTCATTACAATACGTCGATAGTCATTCGACAAAGTTGATAGGAAATAGTCTTTCATTAGAATACCAAGGACGATCTAAAAGAATTTGCGTTATCACAGGAAAGGACGTAGCAATGTATTCTCAGTTATACGACGACTTCACCCTCTACAGCTTCTGCCTCGAGGCCGACTCGCTGAAGGATGGTATCATACCGATCGCGGTCCATATGCTTGATATACTTCAGCATCTTCGCCCTCTGGTGTACCAGTAATCGCAGAGAACGACGTGAATGGACGTCTTTCTTACGTTCCATGAGATGGCTCCAAAGATTACGAATTTTCATTGTCAAGAGAGCAACTTGTTCGTTTAAGTATCAGATACGGTACGTCGGATCACTAGTATAAAAAAAACTCACCCTGCACCTCGGGATAGCCAGAATCATTTGCGTTTTGCGTTGGTGAGAAAGCCGCGATAATTCGTCTACGATTCTCAAATGCAATCCCTCGAGCATTCGCATTCCTCAAATCCACAATACGTGCCAATTGTCGAGCCTTTTCCATCTCCTTCTGGCGAAATTCAGCCAAATGCCTCTGGTCCTCGATGCTTAGATTCTCAGGGTTACCGATGTTGGCCTTAAGTCGATCTTGAAGGTCTGGATCAACTTGCTCAACTTCGGCAACCAAAGAGGTGTCGGGCAAGTGCTTGAAGAAGAATTCAAGCTGTCCCTTTCGATTCTCTACGCCGTCGAGTCCATCCATACCATAGCTTGTATGCTCGGGCAAATTGATTTCAGTGTCGTTCCCCGTTAGTGGAGTGGGCGCAAGGGATCCAAGTTCCTCGGATGTAACGAGTATTTTTGCGAGGTCGCTTTTTCGCCATTTCTTTTCCTCCTCTCCTGGGCGTGTTCCCAGAACGGGATGAGGTCTATTCTCGGCGTAGGTACGAGCTCTCTCCGCCTTCTTTTCGATATTTGTTCTCCGGACAAGACGTGCGGTGCGTTGTTTTTGAGACTCGGCGAGACGAACTGCAGATGTGTGTAGTGCTGCTGTAGAGCGTATCGCAGAAAGGCAATGTGATGACTTTGACGAAGATGCGATGCTCGCTGAGTGAAATATACGTGGATTTAGTTGTGCGTGAATGTCGACCAGAAGGATGCTTCGTACCTAAGGAATTGCCAACTTTGAAGAACGACATTTTTGTTGTCCAGACAAAAAAAATGCCGCGCAGACGTTGAAGTTCTACAGGATCCCTTGACTTCTTTAATGCATCCACTAGACAACGACCAAGGTACTGGGAGTGCTTGAACTGAGGTTGGTGGACAACAGTAATTTCGTCCAAAGAAAAGGATCGACGCGGTGACGGAAAAGAAAAGATGTTCCACGTGACTTTGAGACCTCAAACTAAACCTGACCTGTCAAAATTCCCAAGTTTGTCGCCTTTCATGGTGTTCCCTCTATGCTTTTACAATATTGGGTGTTTCTACAGAATTTATCTTACTAACTCCTAACCGTCCTTTGTGTAATTTAGCAGCAAATCCATCCCCTTACTCAAAATGGTTCTTATTCGCTCATTGCCAATGTTTGGACTTCGTGTGCCACTCGCGATTGATCTCCACGAACTGTGTGCATTCAACACTCGCTCTGCCTCTTTTCTGCCCGGCATTTGAAGTTGACCAAACCAGGAGTGAAGAATATATCGTCAGTTCGTTCCCGATTTCCTTGCTTCCATCTTTATACCCGCTGACTGATTGTGCTCCGGTCCTAGGAATGACTCGTGTTTCATCATGAAACGCGTTGTAGGCAATGAATGGGGTACACGCAGAGTCACGGGTAGAGCAAGGTGGACAATGGCCTTCATTGACAAGAAACGTCTCATTTCGCCTAATTGTGAGGCTGTGGATGCGCCCAGCCGGAATTAAAGTTACATTGTCACTTACATCGTTTTTGCAACGGGAAATAGCCTGCTCAGCGTGGTCATCGAAGCACGACACGCAAAACAAAAAGGGCTCTGTAAAGATAGGATAAACGTGAAGAGCTTAAAGCTGGCATACTACGGTCAATCTTGCCATGAAGGACTATTTGGTACGTTTAGCACACACTAAAATAAATTTAACACTGGTATCTGCTCTATTTCTGTCTTTCCTTCGCAACTTTTCTAATCCAGTCGACTCTCTACCATCAGCAAGAAATAATGAATTAAACGCGAGAGCTTAACCGAATCCACTGTGAAAAAACGAGTTGAGTGTTAATTTCCTATTAAGGCAGTCGACTCTGTTTTTATTCAATCGCGATCTTATTGTCCAGTGGTCAAGAAGTCACTCTTTGTCATACGCACGGATCCTTAAGTCATCTTCTTTTTACACAAATTCCTTTTGTCCTGATAGACTTTAATTTTAACCTTACTTGTGACAAATAACAATGAATACGCTTGATCCGCGTGCTACCATGCCAATTGTCTTGGTGTTGAGGCGACTTCGCACTCCCGAACGGCTGGCAGCGTATGGAGCAAAGAACTGGGAATATAGGTACGTACTTGTGGTCATTCTTATTGTCTCTGGGCGGTAGGTCCTTATATGCTATGTTCCATAACATATCAGTTCATCAGGTCCCGACTTTTTTTCTCTTGCAAGAATGGACTCGCTCGGAAGATTCGGCCTTTTCACGTTAGGCGATTGCAAGTAAGCGATGGTGACGGACATGAGGTCCAAATTTCCGGGAGCTAGCTTGTTATAAAAGAGCGATCAGAGAGCTGCGGATGGTCCTAACGTTCAGACACGACAATAGTCAGAGCGAGTTGTCCTTCTGCGCAATCTACGCACATCCTGCAGTGATGGACTCGTTCTTCAACCTCTCGTCACTTATCTACTCGTCCTCGCCTTCCTCTTCGCCCTCTCAGGAGATGTCAACTCCTGTTGACTCTGAAACTGGAAGCGATAGTGGCACGTACTGTGTCATTGCTTGAACTACGATTCGGACTACGGCACATTCCTACCCATTTCTACCTACATGGCGTCCCTATTTTACGGTTTTGAGAAACATCTTATTTGTGAGGCTTCTGCATTATCTTTGCCTACCCCAAATTGATCTGACTTTTATTACTCGGCAGTGCATAACTTATATCACTTCGCGATTCACTGCGGTTACAATTTCGACCCGCGCATTCGTTGACGTCCTTCCAAGGCCTTGCTCAACGTGTTATTTTGGCTGCTTCTCTTCGACTGGTCGTCTTTCGTTCGAACGTTTTCCCACAACCATCCAGGAGAGACCATTGAATTCTTATTTGTATTATATGCGTTTCATTTCGGAGGACGATGTCGCTTTTCGGATTCTTTGGGAGTGGATGGGGGCGTGATTTGTACTTATATAACGACTGCGACGGTTCTTTATGCACTTTGCACGACCAATCAAGTAATTTGGAATTATGGAGAATCCACTTGTCTTTTAAGAGAAGAGAGGAGTTACTAACGGGTTCCCACCTACAACTATCTGGCTTTTTCCCTGAATCACCACCCGACAATTTTTCTATGACTCAGTGCGTGCACTCGTTGTAATTTTTAAATTTTTTTACGATAGCCTGAGGAACACGTAGAGTTTCATACTGTGCGACTCGGGTTTCACGCTGAACTTTAAGTTCAGCAACAGAGGAAGGTGGATTTTGAAGAAATTTATTTATTTATTCCAGATAATGCTTCCTCGAACGGCTCAGTGTAACAATTTATGTCGAGTTTTGATCGATCAACACGAGTTGCGTCTGTAGCATTGACTCTGGAATGAAACAAATGAACTACTACTATCTGACATGAGGGAGTAAAAAGAGAAAAGTAAAGGTGAAACAAACAAATAAAAATTCAAAAAAAAAAATAATGTAAGTAGCTACAAACTAGACAATCAGAAAGAAAAGCAGGAAGACAAGGTAAGAAAAAGTCCTATAAAAATATATCATATCTCGAATTGTAGCATCAAAAATTACAAGCATACAGCTTTGTATTGCAAACTACATGAAGAAGAAACGGGACGAGGAAGGGTAAGGCGTATAAAGTAGTAGGAAGAAAAAAGGAAGGCAATAATAAAAATTCAAAAGGCGAGTTTAAAAAAAAGGGTTGTAATTGAGTGCGATGTCTACAGGTAATGGAGATAGAGACACGGAGAGGTGGATATGGATATGGATATGGATATGCAAGTAATGACAGAAGGAGGAATACAAACAGAGATGGATTACACAGACTACTCAACTAAACTAATGGAATCCAAATCGGGCGTGTTCGTCCGTCCCAACCTAAGGTAAAGAAAAACAAAAAGAGATTCAAACCTACACTCCATCACTCACATACGCCCAGACAAAGACAACCCCTGCAACACAGACGCTCCAAGGCTCTGCGTCGAGTTCGGCTGTTGCTGAGAGGGAGCGTTATGTTTCTCCTTTTCCCTTTCCTTCTCCTTATCTTTATCCCTCCGCCCCCACCCAAGCATACTACCCGTAAAGCTCAACTTCCGACTCGCACGCTTGAACGGTGTTGTAGGAGGGACAATAGCAGCAGAGAACCGACGCTGCTCACGCTCCTCCTTCGGTATGGACGGGTCGTAAGCGGCAGTTCGCGGACGAGGTAACGGTGAGCGAAGTTCGGAAGGTAGTGGTGGTAGAGGCGCAGTTTCGTCTAGACGCTTGAACGTACCATGCGTTGGTGACTCGGCCGCACCTGCAGTCGAAGGACGCTTGGGCGGTCGAACGTCTGGTAGTCTCCTACTACTACTTTCTACTACTGTTGGACTTCCGCTCAGCGAAGGTTGCGACTTCTTGTGCCCTGGGAGGTGGAATTGGTAAGACATGCCATCATCGCGATGGTGTGAAGACGTATGGGCCGAAGGAGAGAGAGGCGGTACAGCGGATCCATTTTGTCGCAGGATATGAGTATCAGACGAAGAGGAGGCTTGAGGGGATTTAGGAGACACAGGCAGAGATGGGAGGAGTGAAGGCGAATCAGTCATCGCGGAGACTGAAGGACGCGAACTCGATGAACCGTCCGCACCGTCCATAACAACTAATGGTACACGAGAAGAGTTGGTCGATGACGAGAAGCTACCACCATCGTGGTGGTCGGGTGTCCCGTGCCCGTGAGACGTGGCAGGTCGACTCAAGCGATCAGGATTCTTCTCCTTCTCTGGTCGTAAACTGCGTTTGCGAGAGAACCAGCCACTCGTCTTCTCTTTCGGAGCTTTATGCTTCCCATTTGCAATAGTGGGAGGAGGGGTAGTAGTAGAGGTAGAAGCCACGCTCGGCTCAGCGCTCATCTGAGGTGATCCAATAGACGATGGTAAAGGTGGTACGGGAGGGCTAACCACGTCTTGAGCTGCACGTCGGTTCTCTGAGCCGAATGAGGGTTTCGAAGGGCTATGACGGAGGCTACTGAAGAATCCTCCCGACTTGCCATTAGGAGATGTCGCGGTCGGGGTAGGTACGGGTATCGAAATCGTCGCTGAAGTTGAGGTCTCCGCAGGAGGGATGGTAACATGTAAGGGTAGGGGAGACGAGTTGGACGCAACTGCTGGAATAGCTTGTAGTACTGGTGATGCAGGTGTCGCAGGTGCAAATTCACTGGCATCTGAATCGCCCTCGTGGGTGAGCCCAGGCGGAAGCAAAGGAGCCTGCATCGGAGATGCTTCAACTGCGGAATCTGTAGCAGTAGGCTCATCCGTCTTCAACCCGAGCGCCGCTAAATCAAGATCCAGTGCTTGATAGAATAGGACATATGCGGCCCCACTGTTGGAATCTCCGTAATACTTGGAAATATCGGACTCTTTAATCTTTTCGACACTGTCGTCATCAAACACTAGCCAAGATTCGTTTGACTTCACGATTGCGACGTAATGCCCGTGGTACGGCCCGCTGTAAAGGGGTATGGTCAGTCTAACTTTGATAGGAGGCTTTTATACATGTATGATCAACGCACTTTCCAATATGGATAACAATGGCGAAGAGCTCATATAGCCGGTCAGGATCAACTGCATCGTCCGCGGTGTTGAAGAGACGCAGCTCAAGAGGGAAAGCAACACGATATGCCAGTTTGATGTATTTCCCAACATCTTCCTGATACTTGAATCGTTTCAGATGTAAAGCAAGCACGTTTGGTAATCGTTTGATTTTCATCCTACGGCAAGCATAAGCCGACATGCCGCATTCCTTCTAACATGCGGGGAAAACTCACCTCTTCTCCGCTTCTTGCAAGCCACAACAGGAATCACAAAAGAATTTATTCTTCTGGCACAACATCTCGCTTGCACTGAATTGCCGGAGGCAAGCCGTCACGCTTGAGTTTTGCTCGATGTCAATTGACAGATCCAAGAATGCCTCGTCTCGAGATGACACCTGCCACAATAGTCAGCGGCCATACTTAGCATGTGGTAAAGCATACGTACAGTTTCACACGTCAGACACCGAGTCTCGCTGGTGAGCACTCCCTCAAACAAGTCATGCACGATGTTCGAATTCGTCGACGAGTTCGTCCTCGATGTTGCTGTTCCAAGCGTTGAGGGACCCCACGACGTTATTGAATTAGAGACTGTATGAAAATGGTTCGAACGAGCAATAGACAATGTATAAATAGGCTGAGAAGCGCGACTTACGGTCTTCACCTGACGAGCTTCCTGAGCGCACGTTCCGCGCTTCCTCCTCCAGGTCTTCCGCTATTTTATTCAGCAAATAGATAAGAAACTCATGGGCGTCCTGATGCATTGACGACCTGAACAACTCGTTTTCCTTTTTGAGTTTCTCGACGAAGGCCCTGGGAGCGACGACACCCTTGTCCAATGAATTGCTGGATATGTGCACGAAGAGCGCTCGGAGGGCAGAGAACATGGTCGGTGGGGCGATTGGGATGGGCGGGCCGGTGAGAGGCGCAGAGCCATTAGAGTTCGTACTGTCGGATATCTTGTGGACATCAGTTGCAGAGTGCTTTCTCTGATTCTTGGCGCGGGGGTTCGTCGCTATGCTAGATGACGGTGGAGCTGAAGACGCGTACGTGTTCGGGGACACTGGAGGGTTCGATTTGTCGTGCGCTTGGATGATGAGTTCACGAAAGGGATGACAGAAGTACAGAGCCTGGAAGACCGAGTTGACGTAGCTACAGGGCAATGTGTCAATCATTCGCTTTATATGAGGCCTGGGGCAATACATATCGAATTAATTACATACCACGTATTCCCGAACTATGCATAGCCAGAGGGCATGAGTACATCAGTAAGACTTAAGGGGGTTATAGATAATGAAGTGAATGCATACATTCTCCAGCCCAAAGTGCTTGTCTTCAGCCTTGTTGATCGCGGTGGACTTGGCGCGGTCAGTCGATGGCGGACAAGCGGCGCTGGAGCCACTGCTTGAACTAGGTTGGCCAAACCACTTCGCGATGGCCATCACACGACGAGGAGTGAGCTCGACTGTCGCTGTAGGGGAGACGGCAGCAGCGAAGGAGCACTTGCGGTGTGTGTGGACGGAAAGCAGGAAAGTAGTTTGTGGATGCAGAGTGAGCAGGTGATGAGAGCAAGGGCCGTGAGCCAAGCCATCCAATAATCTAATCTACGTAAGCACCAGGTACACATATCATCTTATATAATACTTCCACGTTCCTAGCTATTTAATTTCCTTGTACTCCCCCATCGATTTCTCTGCCAGCCTCGATGTAAGCAACAATCCAAATTCTATCCAGTCAACTCTATCATCACGGACGTAAGCATGCGCCGCCCCCCCTCACCTCTTATGCCTTCCTTTTCCTTCCACTCATATTTGCAAACTGAGTCCAATTCAATAATGATCTCTATCGTCCCAAAATATGCGTCTGCTGCAAGGTAGCGGAACCCCTACTTTTGCCGCTGAATAATGGTCTTCACCACCGTTAAAGCGTCCCCGATACGGACGATACCCTTCACGGCTCCCGGCCCCGTTGGCACGCCATTGCAGCCAAAACACGGCTTGCTCAGACGTGCCGGATCCTTCCCTGTCCGAAACTTCATGAGCACTTTATACGGAATCGCCTGGTCTCGCACACCCGTCTCAGGGTCGACGTTCGGTAGCTTATAATGCGTACACGACCGTGAGTGAGCACATAACGCGGAACTTTTATATCAGAAGATTGCTCTGGGTTTCAGGAGAAGGATAACGTATTAACGTACCAGGCAGCGAGTGCATTTTGAGACGAGTGTGATTGTCGATGTGTTTTCTCCGATTCGTATAGTCTCCCAGGTATCCTCTGCCCATGGAACACCTGCTCCAGCAAGAACGATATTCGGCCTGAACCTATCTTCCGCAATTCGGGCGCATCCGTCCAAGAGAACGCACAGATCAAAGGCAAAATATTCGTGAGACAGGGGAAGAGAACGGTCATTTACGACACTCACCGTTCCATCACAAGGTTATCTGTACCCCAGCGGTCCGCGACTCCCTGATTACCAACTTCGCCACGCAGCCGGGTCTGTACTGCTACCAGGCTTTCTTCGGAAACGACGAGTAAAGGGTACGCATCCTGATATGATGCACTTGCTTTGAGAGCAGGGAAATCGTACGTTGGTGGACAGGGTCGTACTCTTGGCCCTTTGAGAACGAGGTAGACATCTTTGCCGAGGTATTTGGATAACACTCGTGTTGGTGCATCACGGTCTCCAGCGTCAATTGATTGACAAACATAGCCATCTATACCACTCCATGTGAAGAGCTCGATATTGTCTAACCTTTATCTCGGTTAGCACGAGCGAACCTCTTTTTATTATTTTTTATTGAAACTGAACAAACGACCTACCTTTTCCAGGTCCTCAAAACTTCGTCCGTGGGACTGAGCGGTATCGAGAATTGCTCAAAGCCGCTTTCATCGGGGAATGAGATGTGAATTCGTCCACCATGTTGATCCAGCTTGTCAACAATGAGCTGAGGGTATATGAGTACCATCTACAAGGAAACATCAATAGAATTCTTAATTCTTTTTTAAAACTTGCTCATTGAATAACTTACCTGAGGCAGCTCCCGTGCAGTGATTATTCTATGCGTCTTCGCATCGATAATAGCGAGTTTCCTGTCATGCTACAACAAACCCAAGTAATCAAATTAGCACACACAAATAATATAAATATAAAGAAAAATGTAAAGCGGAAGAAAGACTCACCACCAAACCTTCCTCGGTATACTCGGCTTCTAACACCGAAGTACCACGGCAACTCTTCCGACATCCGACCATGACACAAATGACACCACATATCCCATGTCAGCCCAACTCAACCCATCACAGCTCGCAACCTAAAATTAAACTCACCTTGATTGGATGTATAAGCAACTTGGTCACTTTTATATTGGCATAGTCGACATTCTCAAGCGGGTCAGCCTCCCTCGAACTCGCACTAGTACTAGTATCATCGTGTGAGGTGGTTGGTGTCCTCTTATACCAAAACTGCACGAATGAGAGACAAAGAGTCGCAAAAACAGCAGCTAGAGAGATGTACAAGTCCTTTGACGTCACGTTTTCATGCAAGAGTACTAGTTCACGAGGAAAATCTACAAGAGCAGTCGTCGTCAGGTTGAACATGACTCCTGGTGGGCTCTGTAGTTTAGTGTAGGTGGGAGAAAATGAGAGAGTTAAGATCCGTTCGTTCTACTCAAGCACAGTCGGGGTCAGACTAGTAGGCGAAGGTTTGCACGCCGTAATGATAACAGCGAACGGAAAATCAGGAGCTTTTTTACCATGCCTTTAGCGGGTTGTGCGTAATCTTATACAAAAGAAGTATGGTGGAAGAGCCAAGATTTTAGTTTTAGTTAAAAACGTGGAATTTTAATTGGTTTGAGATATTTTGACACGCATATAATGATATATGGACATTGGGTGACTTCCCATAAGCATATTTAGCTTTTTTCTCAAATCCTAAACTGCTGGGTGACATCGGTTGAGTGTAAGCGAGAGTAAGCGAAGCAGGAACCGAATAACACTCACTTTTCACTACACTCCAAAATTGAGAATCTGAAGGAGGGGTCCGACCCCCCTCTTCAGACTCGACACACAAGAAATCCTATCCTAAAGCACTTTAGCCAACACTTATAGTAATTGTGCCTGAGCTACTGTCATTTTGTCATCAAAATTAACTCCATTTAGTCTCTTATGTAATGGAATCTGCCTCTGACTTAGTTGACCGGAATCTGACTGTTTTTTCTGTGTTACGGTTTGAAGTTCCTTACTTCTATTTCGCTTAAAATTTTGTTTGGTCTGTCTGGAGTTTAGAAACATCGAAATTCCTTACGGGAAGTCACCCAATGCTCAAGAGTCGCACGGCAGTAAATGCTTTTAACTGATTGAATTCCTATCATTTTAAGACAGAAGTAGAGAAATGCGATTTACACGGTACACGAGATGAGCTTCCTACGACAATCGCGCGAAATACCATGACCATCTGTTGAATTCTGTTCAGGCAGTACGCAAAATGAGGTGAACGCCACTATCAGTTTCGACGACGCTGGACATCTGGCCAATCTCAAGACCGTAAGCTGCTTCCTCGAATGGTTTCTGCATCATCCCGCGTTGGAACCAACCGAGGTCACCGCGATTGGAGTGTGAAGAGCAGTCGGAGTGTTTGGACGCGAGTTCACCGAATTTGTCGGGGCTGTTGTCGATTTGCGCTTCGTATTGGCGTAGTAGCTCGATTGCCTCTTCTTTTGAACGTGTGATTGTTTCCTAGAAGTTGGAATATAAGATAATGGGTTTAGAGATACGGAAATGAATAAATAGCATTGGTGTGCGTACCTCTTTCCAGCTCGAAGGCCGACGGCTGCCTCTATGCTTCACAAGCAGATGGCTGGCACGAACTTGCTCGACTTTCTTGCCATCGAGGTTAAGGAGATCTGCACCAGGCAAGGTCTTGATTTCATCAAGTGAAAGACCAGGAGGGTTCGTCCAGCTGGATTCCTGCGAGTCCTTGTTGAAGAAGTAAGGCTGCTGACGCGACCGCGACATTCGCACTTCCCATGGGATCATGTCGGCCTAGCCCCGTGCAGAACAGAGAAACAGTCAGCCAGGCTCCCGGTAGCTAGGTGGGACACATAGAGACGCACCATGATTTTACCTGGTCCGGGGCGCAAGGGAGACAGACGAACGTGCAAGGCGTTTGTGTTGAGTGATGAGGTGGACGATGTGACGGATTCGGAAGCTGGAGCGAGGTTGTTGCGTGTGCTTCGGTATGGGAAATGGAAATAAAAGCAAGTCCGCTAGCGAGGCGTCCGCATCGCGCGCTATCGCAGGGCCATCGTCGCTTTCAGCGAGGGCGCCGTCGCATAGCGTTCTGTCGAGAACACAGCAGGTGATTCAGCGGGTCGGCTAGAAATATAGTGAGCGAGAGATAGACAAGGCACAACGAACGTGTAGAAATGATGCCAAAACTATAATAATATTAGTTAAGACCAGTGACGTTGTCCCAAAACGGACGCCGAATACTAAGCCCAGGTAGCCGCACTAACTTGACTCTCTTACTTTGAGACTGCACCAGTCTGCATCTTGCTTGCTCTCAACCACCGCCATCCACCATGAGCCTCGCGCAGCCCCAACACCCGCCCGACGAACACCTGCCTCAGCTCGACCAAGATGGCCCCCTCTTCGACTTCTACCCACCCCGTACAGACGCCCCGCCTGAACAACGCATCTCCACTTCGCTTAGCTCGAAATCCCACCTCCAACAAGCTGACGGGTTTGGCACACTTCCCTCGCGAGCATCTCAACCTGACTCGGTGCGCTCGCACCGCTCATTGCACGGGGATGCGATAGCCACGCCACCGAATAACGGCGGGTATGCGGACGAGCCGCAGCAGTACGGGCCACAACCGATGACGGATCGGCAGTCGCGTCTCCCGCCGCCCCCGCCGCAGGCCAATTATTCAGACGAAGACCAGGGCGGCACACCGTCTCCCGCCGCAGACGACGACGACTTCTTTTCTCAAAACCAGCATGGGTACGAGCAGCCGTACATCCCTCCCTCGATCTCTGGACGCTCGCAACACGACTCTTCGCCCCAGCCGCAGGCCCCGTTGCTAGACCATTCTCACCTTCGCCCAGGTAACCAGGCCGCTCTTCTTAGTCACGAACGGACTCTTGAGCTCTACCGTGCAAATGCGAAGAAGACGCAGGACCCGGAAATTCAGTTCGAATTTGCAGTGTTCATGATTGATGCCTCCAAATCAATGCCTATTCCAGCCGAAACGCCAAGTAATGTTATGGAAGTTGAAAAGGCTCTGGAAAAACGGGACGACCTAATTCGTGAAGCTATTACTCTACTGAAGCGACTGGCTGACCGCGGCCATGGACCATCGCAATATTTCCTGGCAGACTGCTATGCTAATGGCATTGGAACAGCGAAGGGCAAACAAGATTTCGACCGTGCTTATCCGATGTTCGTTCTCGCTGCTAAACATGGACATCCTGATGCTGCCTATCGAGCAGGTACCTGCTGTGAGAATGGCTGGGGCTGTCGGCGGGAATCTGCCAAGGCTGTGCAATTTTTCCGGAAGGCCGCCGCGTCTCTTCATCCCGGTGCCATGTATCGTCTAGGCATCGCAGAGTTGAACGGGGAACTCGGACTTTCAAAGCGCCCAAAGGAAGGTGTGAAGTGGCTTAAGCGCTCAGCCGAACACGCAACAGCAGAGTTCCCTCATGCACTGCACGAACTTGCTTTGTTGCATGAAAGGGGCATTGATAACGTTGTCTTCGTTGACTACGAATACGCAGCCGAACTACTGGCACAGGCCGCTGAACTCGGTTATGCACCCAGTGCCTACCGACTAGGGGAATGCTACGAATACGGAAAGATGGGGTGCCCACAGGATCCCGCACTGTCAATACATTATTATGTACGTCATTTTCTTTCATGCTTTTTTTCTCATCCCTAATTTCCATCATAGAACATTGCTGCTCAGCAAAGCCACCGGGATGCGTGCTTCGCACTGACCGCTTGGTACCTGGTTGGATCACCGGGTGTACTGCCTCAATCTGATACGGAGGCATTCTTGTGGGCGCAGAAAGCTGCTGAGGCAGGGCTGGTAAAGGCAATGTATGCTGTGGGATACTTCCTTGAGGTGGGGATAGGTACGGCGCCCAACATGAACGAGTGCGCCATACGTCTCAGAGCTCACTACTAAGCATCATCATGCTAATTATTCTTGTGCTATTTTTATAGAGGGTTGCAATGGTACAAGAAGGCGGCCGATCAGGGTGACAAGCGGGCACAGCAACGACTCAAAGCTCCGCACAGTGGACCAATCCCTCAGCCTGGCGGACATGGTGCTGTATTGCGCAGGGAAGGACCAGGAAGTCCAGGGGGCATGACAGGATCAAAGTCGGGGAAAGACAACAAGGACTGCGTGATCATGTAAAAAACGATGATTGCTTCCGTATCTCCCAGCCCTGCCATTAAACTCCGTACCTTCCTCCTCCCGGACTATTCTTTGCTTCCCGCTACATTCATCCATACACACGGACACGCACTGCCTCGCTTCTCTACCTGTTCGCCATACATACATAATTCTCGGTCTGCCGCCCCTCGAACTGTTCCTTTGTCACATAGCTTCTTTTCATGCGCTGCTACATAGAGTATTCCACCCAGTATAGTTTATCTCCCGGTTAGTACATTTCTGTCGGATTCGGACACATCATCGCCTGTATTCCCCAACCCATCTGCTATCATTCATTTTCTATCTCTATCATTCAAATTGCATTGTTTGGTTTTTATGGAGAATATAATTTCTGGTTTCCATGCGTCAATGCTCAGCACGTGGACGTGAATCACGTTTTTTCCCCGCGTCGCGGATCTTGCGGTCACGCGCTCGCCACGATCAGCACTGCATCATACCAGGCTTACAAGCTACTCTCTTTCGTACGACGACGTAGACATGCTTGCCTCGACGTCTCGTACTTCGTCTGCTAGACCTTTGAGCTCGTTGAGGCTTCTAGCAAGTGTTAATGGGATGAGAAATTCTAGTCTTATTCGCCGCAGAGGTGTAAGGAGCTCCGTGGGCCTGAGGCTGCGGAACGCGTCCTCAAGCCCCGCGTTATTGCGAGAGTTGAAGTCTCTGAGCTTGGTGTTTACCAAGCAAAGGAGACATCTTGCTTCTGGTGAGCTTTGATTTACCATTCCGAACAATAGTGCTAGCTTCTGACTTAATAAATGTAGTTGCTAGTGCACCGCATGCACAGGAACGACTTCCATTGTTTGACAAGATACTTATTGCTAATAGGTACGTCATGATTAATCTCTCACAATTTCTTCGCTCTTATCAGACTAATTTATGAAATTCATATGTAGAGGAGAGATTGCATGCAGAGTGATTCGGACGGCGAGACGTCTTGGGATTAAGACAGTTGCGGTTTATAGTGAGGTGGATAGTGAGGCTTTGCATGTTAAGATGGTGAGCTTCTCTTTGGTCTATTCTTTGATGATAATAGTGAGGTTAAGTAAATCGTGCATAGGCGGATGAGGCGTATTGCATCGGGCCGGCTCTGTCCTCTGAGAGTTATGTAAGTTCTTTTCGCGTGCATTTGTGGTTCCGTTCGGTAACGATCTTGGATGCGTAGCTTCGTGTAGATAAAATATTAGACGTTGCACGAAGAAGCGGTGCTCAAGTAAGTTGATCCTTCTATTGTATAGAAGACAAATACAACGTTAATCATCGCATATAGGCTGTTCATCCGGGGTACGTTTCCCGTGCATCCTAGACCTCGACTTCCTAGGCTCTAATTGATCTTGTTTAGTTATGGGTTCTTGAGTGAGAACGCCGATTTTGCGAGGCGATTGGGTGAAGAGGGTATTGTATTTATTGGACCATCTCCTTCCTCTATTGAGAGCATGGGTTCGAAAAGGTATGAATACTCTACCCGTAATAGCGTGCTACTCTCGCCTTACATGTACCGTTTCAAGTGAATCGAAGGATATAATGACCTCCGCTGGCGTTCCCTGCGTTCCCGGTTATCACGGCACCGACCAATCACCCTCACGCTTACAATCCGAAGCATCACAAATTGGATATCCAGTACTCATCAAAGCCGTCATGGGCGGTGGCGGGAAGGGAATGCGTATCGTGCACTCCGCAGCTGACTTTCCCGACGCGCTCGAGTCTGCAAGGCGCGAGGCAAAGAAGAGTTTCGGTGATGAGCGCGTGCTTGTCGAGAAGTATATTGTTAGACCGAGGCATATTGAGGTGCAGGTGTTTGGGGATAGTTTTGGGAATGTTGTGAGTCTTTGGGAGAGGGATTGTTCGGTTCAGAGGAGGCATCAGAAGATTATTGAAGAGGTGTGTGTTCCTAGTGATTTTAATTTAAGTTAGCACTGTTCTTAAGTTAGGTGTTTAGGCACCCGCACCGGGTTTATCAGAAGAGCTCCGGATTGACCTTTGCGAGAAAGCCGTGGCTGCTGCTAAGGCGGTTGATTACTTGGGAGCTGGGACAGTAGAATTCATTCTGGATAACGATACTGAACAGTTCTACTTCATGGAAATGTACGTGCATTGTTAGGTTTCTGAATTCTAGCCTTATAAAGAGTGAATGTAACTTTATAGGAACACGCGATTACAGGTCGAAGTAAGGAAAAGGCGGTTTTACCTCACAGCACAGACTAATTAGTTGCTTCTAGCACCCCGTCACAGAAATGATCACAAGCCAGGATCTTGTCGAGTGGCAACTTGAGGTACGTTTGATTTTTCAGTGACTGATGAGTGTCAGTGCTGAAGCTTGCATCAGGTGGCATCTGGCAACCCCCTCCCCATGGATCAATCTCAAATCCCTCGCATCGGTCACGCATTCGAAGCACGAATATACGCAGAGAACCCACGTAACAACTTCCTACCCGACGTTGGACCACTCCTTCACCTCTCAACACCTCCACCTTCCGCATCTGTTCGCTTAGAAGAAGGTTTCTTACAAGGCTCGAATATAGAACTTTATTACGATCCGTTAATTTCTAAATTGGTTGTGCATGGGAGAGATAGGACGGAGGCGTTGCGTGTTTTGAGGAAGGCGCTTGAGGAGTATCGGGTTGTTGGTGTTTCGACGAATGTTGAGTTTTTGAGGACGTTGGCGGGGAATGAGCATTTTGTTGCTGGGGAGGTGGAGACTGGGTTCATTCCTGTAAGTTGTTCATCGTATTTGGATCGCTTAAAGTGGTGTACGTGATACGCTGATATGTGATACCACATTCATTAGAAACACTTCGACGAGCTTTTCCCGCCATTACCACAACCACCGCCAGAGGCTCTTGCACAAGCAGCTTTATACGTTGTTCTGCAGGACTTACCGTCTCCTGCTCCTACATCCTCCTCTTCGCCCTGGGTTTCTCTAGGACCACGTCGGTTCGGAGGTGACGTTAGCGAACGTATCGTAACACTGCAATTCGACGACGGATCTGCTAGTGACAACCAAACGTCTACTGCGACTGTAAACGTCAAGTTTGTTGGTCAAGGATTATTCGACATCGTTGTCAACACAGCATCTTCACAAACAGAATTCTTATCCGTCCCTGCCCAACTAGCTTCTCCTACGTCTGTATTATCGACCTTGAGAGACCAGAAACTACGCACGACCATCATCTCCCAACCCCCTCCACCAAACACACCCGCTTCACTCCTCTCAGGCTCCTCACGCCTACACATCTTCCACAACTCCCATCGTTTCCTGCTCCGCCTCCCTGCTCCGCGTTGGCTCCAACTCATCGGACACGAGACTCAATCAAGACTTTCTGGAGGAGGGGGAAGTATAAGAGCGCCAATGCCGAGTCTCGTTGTGGATGTACGTGTGAAGGTGGGTGAGAGAGTGGAGAAGGGACAGGTGTGTGTTGTGTTGGAGAGTATGAAGACTGAGACTGCGTTGAGGGCTGCTGTGGGTGGTGTTGTGAGGGGTGTTGGGTGTAGGAAGGGGGAGATGGTGGAGGAGGGGAGGGAGTTGGTTGAGATTGAAGCGGAGGGTGAGAAGGAAGGTGAAGCAGTGTGAAGGGAGTTGACTTGGGATTGAATATTACATTTTCGACATTTTGTGTATGTGTAACTTACAAACAACACATTGTACAAAGGATAAATAAATATATCAATATTCAGTTCTACTCGAACCTCCGGTACATAAACTTAGTGGATAGCACAGCATAACCACGTTCACTCAACTAACCTATAAAGACAAAACAACTTGAAGTATATATGATAAGGAAGGATACCGAAAACTGACAGCATACAAATCTATGTACACAGAGTGAAGATTAGGTATATAAGAAAAACCATCCGCCTTTCTTTTCTTTTCGTTTTTCTCCTTTTTTTCATTTAAACGTCCGTATTCGTCATGAGTCGTGAGTTTATACGTAGTCCATCCACCAAATCCCCGTCCATCTCATTCCTTCATCATGAACTCTAAGCGGTCTTCACTTCAGGAGTAGGAGCAGGGGCACCATTCACAAGAGGAGCCTTCGCATTACCCTTCGCAATAGACGCCAATTGGGGAAGGTCACCACTAATAAACGGTCCATCAAGTCCTTGCGGGTTCCGAAGTTGCCAATTCCACAAATCGCGACACATCGTCTCCAAGTCCTGCGGTGCGCTGAACCCGAGTTCTTTCTCTGCGAGGGAGGGCTCGGCGATGAGGTATGGTACGTCTCCTTTGCTGTGGGTTCGTTCAATTTCGTTTATCCACGGGGAGGGTTAAGTTAATATTAATAAAAATCAATAAATACTCGAATTATTGGGAAAGGGAAAGAACATGGGAGGTGAACGCACCGACGACCAATAATCTCATACTTGAAATCAAACCCAGTAGCTTTCCGCATCGCTTCAAGGATATCCAACACGCTCATTCCTTTACCCTTTCCGAGGTTATACGCCTTGTACCGTCCCGCGCCGGGTGTGGTCGGCCAACTAGCGAAGTTTGAGGAATCGTCAAGCGCGTTGAGCGCTAGAATGTGTCCTGAAGCGAGATCGAGGACGTGTAAGTAATCGCGAACGCATGTGCCGTCGCTACATGTTTTTGTTGTTTGTTTTTCCACGTTGAGCGCATGTGCGATTGGTATAACATATAATATGTAATCGGTTCGATTGTCGATCGCATTTTGATTCGATTCGCGGGATTCGAGTTAGCCAAACTAAGCTATTTTAATATCAAGACGAATATGCGAGAGAAACGTACTGAGTGGGGTAGTCGTTCCCGAAGACTTTTAGGGTGTCTTCTTTGATACGTCCGCAGGCCATGTGTGCGAGGAGGGGGAGGAGGTTGCCTGGTCGGCCTTTTGGTTCTTCGCCGAAGAGACCTGAGGGGTGTGCACCTGCGGGACTGCGGAGTAAATATTGAGTGAGTATAAGGGGACGTGAGGACGAGTGTGTTGAAGACGAACTTGAAGTATCGGAGGGATATCGAGCGCCATCGGTCCGGGTACGCTACATAACATGTGCGAATTATTTAACGAAATCACATTTTGATCGGGGAACATGCGTACCTGCACATAAATCTTCGAGGATCGTCTCGCACATAACTTTAGTCTTCCCGTATGGACTGTCCGCTTTCAGCCGCGTCGTTTCGGGAATGGGTATCTCGGGAGGTGTTCCGTAGACGGTTGCTGAAGAGGAGTAGACCATGCGCGGACAATCATACTCGTCCATAATTTGAAGGAGGTTTATCGTTGCGAGGACGTTGTTGGCGTAGTATGTTAAGGGGATAACGGTTGACTCGCCCACGGCTTTGTAGGCCTATTAGTTTGTTTATGAGATGGCTTGTTCCAGTGTAAAATTCATTGACAGACAGACGCACCGCAACATGAATCACACCCCAAATCCCGTCCTTCCCGTACTTATCAAAAACAGACCTAATCTCCTCTGGCTTCGTAAGATCACACCTATGTACATCGATCACTGCGCTTTCCTCTTCTTCCGGCGAGGCGTCAGGAGGAAGTTCGGACTGGACGAGTTGAGACACGCGTTTAAGCGCAGCAGGGTACGCGTTGTGATAATTATCAATCGATATAACCTTATACCGCCGAGTCTCAATGAGTTTGTAGACGATGTGCGAGCCTAAATCGCATTTGAATGTGCATCAGTGATGTGCCTATGAATAACTTGCGAAAGGGGGTAAGTCGATAAGTCGTACCTATATAACCCGCGCCGCCAGTGACGATGACTCGCTATAACAAACACCAGCATAAATATCGTACAATCTAAAGAGACATTAGATGCGTGATACCTTGAGTGGCTCGGACGATGAAGACATGACAATCTAGCAGTCTAGAGAGGAAGATAGTAGTTGGCAAGGGGAAGAAAGCAGAGAGCTATTATATTAGCGCACTTTTTTGAGGGTGAATGTAAATTTACTGCGCTAGACATTGTCGATCCATTCGCAGCTAAATATGTCAGTCGGCAAAGTGGTCCGCATACACCGTGTACTGCACCGCGTACGGCCCGCCATATACATTACTTTCCTCAAACCTCCGAACACTCGTGCTCTCAAACTCAGTAGCATTCAAACCTTCTACTTATATTGTTTCGCTGTGATTTCCTTGCCTTTGAGGTCCAATGAGGAGGATCTTTCCGGACGGGACTAATATTGGGATTCCGGCTTTATCCTTTTATCAAGCCTCTGAGAAGAAATACCTGATTCTTTGGTTGTGATTGCCCAAGCATTGTCATTGATAAAACCAGGCACCTTCCGCTATGACCACACTGTCCAATAACTAAGATGTAAACAGGGTCAAATAGATCATATTTTTTCGACAATTAGTTACACCGCAGGCAAACATAAGCAGTTTAGCTGAACAAGATCACGGCGGGGACTATATTGTTTCTTTTTTCCGCCGGATAATAATAAGCAACAGGATTCTCAATATTCGTTAGAGCGTTAGACTGAGATACAAGTACATGCAGACAGATTCGCAGCAGTTACGATGGCATTATTCATTGCCGTGCACTGAGGGAGTACGATCAGTAAACGAAGGTTTACGCACGAGTAAAGGCAACTCACCATTTAGCAGCTTTTGTAGTTTACTGCCCGCACGAAGACATTCAAGCCCGGTGACGGGAGCCAGAACCGTGGCGGCGTGCCTCCAGGCGTCCGCGGCCGCGAGAGCCAGATCCATGGCGGCGAGCTTCAAGACGGGCATGGCTGCGTCCACGAGATCCTGATCCATGGCGACGAGCCTCAAGACGAGCATGGCTGCGTCCGCGCGAACCAGAGCCGTGACGGCGGGCTTCGAGACGAGCATGGCTGCGTCCACGTGAGCCTGATCCATGGCGGCGAGCTTCAAGTCTAGCATGGCTACGTCCACGGGAACCTGATCCATGGCGGCGCGCCTCGAGGCGGTTGTGGCTCCGCCCACGAGAACCGGAGCCGTGACGGCGTGCCTCTAGATCGCGGCGATTATGGCTCCTTCCGCGTGAGCCTGATCCATGGCGGCGAGCTTCCAGACGCGCATGGCTGCGTCCACGGGAGCCAGAACCATAGCGGCGGGCTTCAAGGCGGGCATGGCTGCGTCCACGGGATCCTGAACCGTGACGGCGGGCTTCCAGGTCACGACGACCATGGCTCGAGCCATGGCGGCGCGCCTCAAGACGGGAACGAGAGCCCGAATCACCGTGACGGCGCGCCTCAAGGCGGGCATGGCTGCGGCCGCGAGAACCTGATCCATGGCGGCGTGCTTCGAGGCGGGAACGAGATCCCGAGCCATGACGACGCGCTTCAAGACGAGAGCGAGAGCCGGAGCCATGGCGGCGCGCCTCGACACGGGAACGAGAGCCCGAATCACCGTGGCGGCGTGCCTCAAGGCGGCCGCGGCCGCGAGAACCAGAGCCATGACGGCGCGCCTCGAGACGAGAGCGAGAGCCCGAATCACCGTGACGGCGCGCCTCAAGACGGGAGCGAGAGCCTGAATCACCGTGACGGCGCGCCTCAAGACGAGAACGAGAGCCTGAATCGCCGTGACGGCGTTTCGCAAGGTGGCTTCTGCCGCGCGATCCGGAGTCACCATGACGGCGCCTGCAGCATATAATCAGTAATATTCGAGAGATGAGATTACAGATGATACTGACTTTGCGAGGTGGCTCCTTCCACGAGAGCCTGAGCCGTGTCTTGGGTCTCTGGCGAGCACTTTGACAGGGCTACGACCTCTCATAAGAGGCTCACGAACCTCAAGGTCGAAGGTCGCACCGCTGAGCGCAGTCGATCCAGGAACCTAACATTGATATTTAGAATAATACGTGTTTTAGACTTAATAGTGAACTTACTGGATGCGCTGCAGCGGCGGTCATGACCGCAGCCAAAACAAAGAGGACGAAGTTCTGTTTGAACTGCATAGTGTTAAGCAGTAATTGCTATTGAGTGTGAGCACGTAAAGTTGCTTGAAGGTGCTTAAGGCTGCTGAAGCTGTTGGACCTCGAAGGCTGGAGAATGAACAAAGCAGTAAATTCGCCCTTTTATACCTGAAGCTACATAGCTGTTGGAGACGTTCCCAAATGGCGTGCGCAGGTCCTAGGCGGGAAAACACGCGGAAATGAGCTTGGCATCATCGGGCGCGGATATGTAGAGAACAGCAAAAGTGACAGAAAAGGCGCAAGAAGGCGGCGTCGGTGGTGCGAATAATAGATCCCGAAGTCCCTGGGAGCACGGTATTTTTAGACGCATCATCTTCTAATATGCTATTGGCCTCGCCTTTAAGTCCCAAGGTGGTTCACACAGAACCCAGAATGTCTTTCCAACACGTTGGTTTCCAAAAACGTGTGGCGCGCCCTCAGGACCTTTGCTTGGCTGCTCCAGCTGCGCGCCTGCTGATTTACGGACACTCATCAGCGAGGAGATATGTGAAAAAGATCGTGACATGAAACTAGGAAAAGCGCAACAGGCAAATTACTTGCTGTGTTGTGCGTTGCAGGGACACGAGTCAGTGGTAACTTCACATGCAAAAAGCCTAATTATCACTGGTTGAGACCCAGATCCATGGGTGAAATTGTCGGGGGAGCATCATTGAATCAGTCCAAAGGTCCGCGCTGAAGGAGACTCCACCATGGCGTGTGGGTATTGCGCAGCAGGGGTAGTCAGAACATGTCGTTGTCATGTCGTAAACAGTAAAACAGCACGCGACCTGTTCTTGGCTACTTCCTCAACATGTCTTAATTTTCTCATTGGCTTCGAAGACAACCAGTTTCATCCTGTGATCGACTACCAGATGTGCTTCTGCTTCTCTCATGCTTTGAGAGTGCAACAAGGTGAGAATTATTAGACTTGCAATGTCTGTGTTAAGTACGAAACTCGCGCAGAAGGGTCCACTGTATTGCATCGCCAAGGAGTCGCATCTTCGACTGTAGTTGATGAACTGTATAGGGCAGAATTGAAAGGCAAAAGAAGCGTGGTACTGCCTAAAGCCAAGATTTCACGAGATCTCGTAATAGCACAAACTCCAGTGGGATTGAGGCACAGGAAAGGCCTAGGTTGGAGATCGAGAAAAAAAAATAAACCGCCAAGAAATAATGAATCAGCGCATACCTAAAACTCGCACTGCAAGGATGAATAATCCACCGTATTACGCAGCACATCGTCATCAATGATATTCTTGGATTGCCGACGCGAGAGTTCAAAGTCGTCCTAGGAGGCTCAGAGAATGGTCGTGTGCCATCTTGCGCAGGCCAAGTGTACTTGCGACCACATGTTCCAAAGTGAGCAACAGTCCTGGAGGACCAAGCCAGGTCAGTTAGCATGCATGTGAGAGTTACACGAAGCATTGGGGTGGTTTCTAACGGCCGAATCAACTCGCAGTTCGGAGTTATGATTAAACCAGTGCTTCTCATAGCGTATTGTGAGAGCACGGAAGTCGCGAGATGAGGTGATCGCAAGGAGTATAGAACCGTGAGAGGGAATAATGGTTCATCACAAGCTTCGAATTGCGTATAATGCAGAAAGGTACAAAAGACATGTTGACGCCAAGTTGGATGTTCGGTAGTATTGCGAATTTGAACTAAAGCCAGGGCTTTACACACGGAAGCAATTAGCGCGTGTACAAGGCGCTACGCCCATTTACATCGTAAAAATCATGAGTCCACTGGCATAGCATTGTTTTCCATGCTGTCAGAAGGTTTCAGCGTGTCCTTGGCGACCTCCAGCTTGGTGGACTCCTGAGTAGATGTAGCCTCTGCAGAAATGTCTTTCTGCCCAGTTTGAGGCATAGGTGCACTATCTGTGTTGGTTGGAGCAGATGGAGTATTACCGCGATCAGGGCCTGAGGCTGGTTGCGACTCGCCTCGCTGCAACCTTTCTTTCTCCTTCTCGATCTCTTGTGCAAGGAGAACAGCATCTCCACTCCCAATTTTACCAAAGTGATGTAAATATTCGTCCCGCGCAAGTCGGAGTGCCAACCATGATAAGCGTAGCTTGGTCTGAGAATAATAATGAGTACTGCTGCTGCTCTTGCACATAATTAATGGAAACTAGACATACTTCTTCGGCCTTCATGATCATGGGATCAGTTTGTTCTGGAGGACGTACTACAATGGCTGGCGTGGGAGCAGCTATAGGTTGTGGTGTTGCAGCAGCTGGCACAGGGGTTGGTTGAGCTGGTGAGGCAGACGCAGGCAACTGTGTCCCAGGTTTAGCAGGCAAAGACGGGTGAAGAGGAGGACTTGATGCAGAAGGTGGAGGAGGACGTTGAGGAATTGGTGCGACAGGAGTAGAAGCTGGGGTTGGAGGTTGATTTACGGGTTGAGAACCAGCAGAAGTTGCGGGCGCCGGAGAGGGCGTTGCTGGCTTGCTGGCTGCCATCGCGCGTGCTCGAGCTTCAAGCTGTTTCTCGAGTTGCTGTTTACGAAGCTTTATCCGAGCGTTTTCCTTTTCTATACCCTTAACAAAGTCTTTTACGTCACCGGGGCTTCAAACAGACCTTCAGTTTATAATACACGGTTACGAGGATTTCACTCACTTGAACCTATTTTCGAGGTCATAAAGATCCCTGTAACCCATAGCCCAGATTTCAGTTAGCGCTTCTGAACCAAGTTTGTGCGGGTATTCCTCCATAGGCTCTCGCATCTTTGCACGAATTGGCGCGGTCTCTTCAAAAAGAGAAACGGGAAGGGGAGCCTTGTCGAAAGGACTGCATAAATCGTTCTTCCAACGTACCTGGAACAAGAATCTTAGTCAAGTGTCGACGAGAAAGAAGATGAAAGACCTACCCAGTTTTTCTCTCGCTCCAATGTCGTCTGGACGGTCTCTGTGAAAGCTTTTGCGTTTGGAGAGGTCTGACGCATTTCATCATACACTCGCGTTATAGTTTCTTGTACCCATTTCGCGTCATCTGGTTGAAGCGTGAAATCCATCTGCAAAGATCGATTGCGAGGTGTGGCCCAGTTTTGCTTCTCCGCCGCCGTAAATTGCAGAACATGTGTCAGGAGAATCAATAGCTGGAAAAGCACCTGCCGCCGAAATTGCGTATCTGCAATCTTTGCTAAAGTCAGTAATCGCACCGCATACTGCAAGGGACTAGATCTTACTTCAAGGTCGAGAAGCTCGGGGCTAGTGAGGAACTTCGCAAAGAAGTACTTGCGGTCTCCGTCATCCATTGTCGCTGTCGGAGTGGATTCTCGCTTACGCTTCAGAGCCCCAGCCACAACCTTACTCCCCATCATAGCTCTCTCCTTTATTGTGGCTTCCTTAATAACCGGCATAACGGTATTCACTGCAGTCTTGAATTCTGCAAAAGCATTAGGTTCTGTTGCAAAGATGGACGGTCGGGAAAATGGGAGCTGTAAGGACCAGAACGTATTGTACAGTTCTAATTTCAGGGTGAGGTTGATGCGTAAAATGTGTAAGATAACGTTGATGCAGACCTTCTTTCTTTTCCTCTTCAGTTTTCTCTGCAGCAGGAGCCTGAGTTTGAGGCCTGTCTTCATCCATTTTGTCTGAAGCATCGCCTTTCTCTTCTTCCTTCACTTCCGCTTTCACCTCAGCATCTACTTTCCCTGCTTCTCGCCCCGAAGCTGCTTCATCAACCTCCATTTTCTCTTCGACAGCTGCCCTTTTGAAGGATACTGGTTCCCATTGCGGACCGTAGTCACCACGAAGATTGACCCCACTACGATCGCCAAGAGGGAAAACGGCACTTAAGAAAGTCAAGATTCGTCCACAGAAGGTCGTGGTATTGCCGGCCCTAGAAAGGCGTCGAAGGAGATCATTGAGCATACGCAGCAGTACGAGGGCCTTTCCCTTCTGCGGTACCATTCCTTCCGTTAAACGTGCAGAACGGCGCTCAATCCAAGAGAATATGTGAGAACAAGACGCGACCGTCTGTGTCTCCAAAAGGTCCTCGAGAACGGTGAACATGAACATTGGGTCGCATGCTTCACGCTCGGTAAACGTAAGTATAACATCGAGTCTGTCGCATAATGAGTCGTAGTACGATCCATCCGGGTCGGCCAAGAAAGATCCTTCGTGTTCTGCAAGCTCGTAGACCTTGTTCCGAAGTAAGTATTCCCACTGGCTTTTCCTGTTGTCGGACGAGGTGTGCTGTTTTGATTCTTCTATGGCGTCGTCGACAAACTTGTCTAGTACATCCTTTGCGATTGGATGCGGTGGAAGAGACGAGATGAGCCCCTCGAGAATGTCGGACAAAGAGAACATTTAGGACAAGAATAATTCGACGTCAGTGACTCGGTGAGGCGTCTTTCAAAATAGTGTCCCGGGTTCGTTCCCTTCAATTTCCCGATTTGAACACAAAACCACCAAGGCGTTGTCCAAAATAGGGAATAATGATCTACGCCAGTTGTCCCAAAATTTTAATTAGATAGACATCTCAACTCTGCTTGCTTCCGTCACGTCACGGAGTCGTTCCGTCATTAATCCTCATAACGATTCTTACTTCAATCCTTAGTCTGAGCTAAAGATATGGTCAAACGACCATCTGCAGTGGATCTCTGGCCCGACGATCCGGCGGATTCCATCCCTCGTTTGACGGAACCTCCAGTCCAGGTACCTGTACCCGGACCTCGAATACCAGCACCAGACCAAGATGAAGATTCAGATGAAGACAATGAAAACGATGAATCAGATAATGACCCAGCTGAGAGTCAGGCAAAGCAAAAGGATCTAAATCCAACTTGTGTAACACCGTTAGTGGCCGCCCTAGCAAAGACCATCTACAGAGATCTTCTCGTTGCCGGGGATCCTATTACTTCTGTCGATACAGTACTAAAAAGCAACTTTGTATCGAATCCGGAATACATCGAGTTCATGGATCGTTTATTGGAGCTCGTTCATGCAATGCCATTTGATCCTGTATTTGACGATCGATATAGGCTGGCAAGAAGAAGCCACCAAAATTACTACTCATACTACAGAGCAGTGACTGTCAATACAATTCTGTACCAGGTCAGGGAATTCTTAAAAAAATACAAGTATAACTTTAAACATCTGATATTCTGCAGGTTAATGACGTTGTGATCGTTCCCGCCGGAGAAGATGGGCAGCACCCCGTGCCATATTACCCAGTCCAGGCACCGAGGACTAGGCCGTTTGCCTTTGCAGGCGACCTTTTCTGGCAAGTATCAGCGCGTTCCTACACTTGAAGAGGCTAAGAGTACAAAAGGTTCGGAAGAATACTCTCAATTAAAAGGGAGACGCGAACAGCACATGTACAATGGTTTCAACATGGCGCAAAGACAATGCTCGAGGAACTCGCCCATCCCCAGGAGCTTTTCCTCACCAACATGTGTGGAGACATCAATATTGCCTCATTCCTTGCTCGATGCCAATGTAGGAAGGTTTCACCAGGAGACCGTCCCGGGTCTCGAAATAACGACACAATTGGACACACTGAATTTTTCTATTCGTATGTTAGGATCCATTTGTTCCTTGTATTCTATTGAAGTACTTTTTACAGGCTTTCTTATATCCAAGAAGATGTTATCCTTAGGGATATATCTGAAGTCGAAGATGATCCAGGCAAATTCGTTAGGCGCATAGGCGCTTGTGGCCTTTGTGCAGCCAGGGAGAAGGACTTGATTCGGAAAAATGAAGATTGTAGCCGACTCCCTCCTGGTGAAGACGTCGGGTTCGAGCGCAATGGCGTTGCGTATCATGTATACGACGTGGTATTAATAAAGGAAGAACAGTCTGGACCTTGTTTGATCGGCCAAATTACGTCTATCGATGAACTCGCGGAGGGTTTCAGTCTCACTTTGCAGGTTTTTGAGAGATTCAACGATATAACAAGGGTGGGCGATAACGTAGAAGCAGAACAATACGAGGTATGTCAGTTGAAGGACATTGTGCCATGGTTTTCTTCAATTAAACACATCTGTAGGAAAGACACCTGTTCCTCACTGATAGGAAAGTGTCCGTGCACTCCGATAGACTGATAAGTAAAGCATTTGTCCTGCATAAGAGATCGGCGAAGAAACTTCGATTACGAGGCTGGCTGGAATCTGACCCGAACCATTTCTACATCACAAAAACTGCGCCATCAAAGGACCGTGCTTCTCTGGGCGTCATGAGCCCGGTCGCATCCGAGGAGTTTTACCTTTGTGAGCCATGTGTCCGGGAAGAAATCGATAAAACATTCGATTTCCTCAGCTGGAAGGAGAATATGAAGGTGCATCCATTGCGTATTTTTGATCCTTTCGGCGGCTGCGGCGCGTTCGCAATGGGCGCATGCGATGCCGGAAACATGAAGTTCACGCATACAGTCGAAAAAAATACAAGCGCGGCGGCTACTATCAGGTTTTTCCATCCCTTGTTCTCCGTAATTTGCTGTTGGTCTGATTACTCTATAAAAGGTTGAATAGCCCGGATACCATTGTTTACAATCAGTGTGCGAACAAGATGTTAGAATACGCGGTATCCCGAGCGAACGGATCGAACATGACTCTAAACGATTTGCTTACTGGCGAAGCCTTGCCCGCACCACCACAGCGCGAGGAGATAGACTGTATCGTATCTGGCTTCCCCTGGTAAGTAGCTCTTGTTATTATCATCACATCGGACTAACTCGAGCATTAACAGCCAGCCGCACTCGCGGATGAATAGGTATCCGCGAGCAACCGACCTGGTGAATGAGTTATATCTCACCACTATTTCATGGGTAGAGCATCTCTGCCCGAAATATTGTCTCTTCGAAAACGTCCCTGGATTCATACAGCACAGAATCGGAGCGACTCAAATAGATCAACATACAATACAAGGTGGTATTATTCAAGGCGGAATTAAACTCACGTAAGTCATTTATGTCGTTGAATACTCGGCTACTTACACTCGATTATGGCATGTCAGGTGTAGAACTCTGACAGCATTGGGGTAAGTGTACTTCAATTAGTATATAGAGATTTTACACCTTCTTGGAAACCAGCTATCAAGTACGATTCGCTACGCTTCAGGCGGCGCATTACGGTACCCCACAGAGACGAAAGCGCTTCTTCCTATGGGCTGCTCGCACTGGGCTCCCACTTCCAGACCTTCCACCACGAACACACGAATTTCCTGCCACAAAGTCGCTAGCTATAAGATGTAGCAATGGGGATGTTGCCGGTTCAGTATCCTGTGAGACTGGAACCGCTCCGATGCCGATGGTAACCGTTGCGGACGCAATCTCGGATCTGAAGCGTTGGGATTGGTAATTTCCTTCTCAATACGTGCCTTTCAAGTTTATGAACTTACAAGAACGATAATGAAGGGAGAATCCACATAAGGAATATAAAGAAACAGCGCACGATCGGCGTGAACGAGAAGCACGACGGCACATTGTACAGGTGCGAAGCCATCCAGGTGATGGAGGCTGCGGGATTGGCGGAGTAGAGTACGAGCACGAACCACGTACCGCGTACCAGGCTCGATGCCGAAGGCGACCTGCCAGTGAACTTCAGCATGTGACATACTGTTTCAACGACATCACAATTGAGGCTACTGTCAACGTTCCCCTCGAAGGTGGTTCGAGCTTCAAAGGTTTGTAGTCCTGCAGTCGAAGCGGTTATCGACAGTGACCAGTATCGGTTGCAGACTTGAACCACAAACCCAAGCTCTGGAAGGAACGGATCAACCCATTGTCCGCCAATGCGCGGCATGGATATAAAACTCGTGAGTCTAACATAAAAACATGCCAAGCGGATCAGTTCTGACAGTGTGCAAAAGATATGTTTGTACGGTTAGAAGCCGACAAGTGCTTTAACACAATAGTAACGAACATAGGTCCAACGGCGAAACAGAGCAAAGTCCTCAATCCTTGGGTAAGCCTACTATATGCACCAGAACGGAGAGTATGCCGAAATGATCTTCTTCTACTGTAGTGCAAGCGACTGGTGACAGTGCGTGAACTGGCACGATCGCAAGGATTCCCAGACGCCTTTGAGTTTAAAGCACTAGATCTCAAAATTAAGACAGTAAGCATCGCGAATAACTAGTTAGCAATTCTCGCATTTTGACTGATTGTTTAACCTTAAGATGCATGAGATGATTGGCAATGCCGTGCCATGGCCGCTGAGCGTGGCCCTTGGAAGGGAGCTTGAGCGGGCGTGGTACAAGGAGACGGCAACGGCAGAAGTCGACAACGATGATGAAGAAATGGAATACTAACATTACTTCCCCAAGTCGGATTCATACTAGTGGAAGCGGAATTATGTTTCTGTATTGATTGAATTCTAACTGATTACTGAAGCGTAGTTTTTGTATTTTGATCTGGGGGTACACGCATTTTTTTTTACATTTCTTCAAATTCTTGCATATTTTCGGCGATGACGCATCGCTTACGTACGTGACGTCATCACTTGTATCCCGACTTTTGGTCACGCGCAAATTCAGCTTTGTAGGATACACGCTAGAGTGCGGAATGCCGGGGACAGGCAGTCTGAGTCTCCGTATCGTGTTTTGCATACAAATTCGTTATCTGGCCTGTTTTGCTCATCAGCTGAGGTCGGATGAGGTATGCTTGGAGGAATGCACGTGGCGAGCGTTTCAGGCTGTTTAGATTACAGACCGGCATGTGATAACATACACATAAAGTTCAAAAGGAAAGAAAACCAAGAAGGGCCATGACTGGAGAGGCTCATAAGCATATGCTTTACGGTAAAATTTGCGTGTAAATTTTCAGGCATTCAATGAGAGAAGAGTGCGGAGAGGAGAGACAAGTTGGTGCAAACGTATTCATTTAACCAGGATGATCGAGATATCCATAAAAGGCAGTGTGGGGTCTGCCATGTGTAGGTAGGGTTTCTGCACGTGTGCAAAGTAGGCTGGTGTGGGTGGCCGAAGAGAAGTCATAAACAGCGTCATAGTCGACCAGTGCTTGCTGAGTGCAATCATCCTCTCCCCATCGACAGTCGACACCGTCAGTGCTGGCGTTAGCGTCCGAGGCAGCACAGGCTTCCCAGCATCCGCGCATCTCAACAAGTCGTTGCTTGCCACTCATTGGCCATTGCAGCCGCCGAGGACCGACAGGTCCAGATCGTGCCTTGTCACTTGCCTCTTGCCCTACTCCACCTTTGCTCGCTCTTTCTTTCTCCCGGTCAAAACACTGCTTTTGACCTCGTCGACGCAGTTGGGAAGAAGTGCGAATAGCCAGCCATGTCTTTCGTCAAGCTCAGCATCTTCGGCACGTCCTTCGAGGTATGCGCTCGTTGTATGCATGGTGGCGCCGTTGTTTATCATCATTTCTTGCCGTCTCGTTCACCAGGTCACCACTCGCTATGTGGATCTCCAACCAGTTGGAATGGGTGAGCTTGATTTTTGCTGGATACACTGCGACAGGCGTCTGATGACTATCGATCACTGCAGGCGCTTTCGGCCTTGTGTGGTGAGCCCGACATATTCTGATCAGTCAGCACAAAGATACTGCGATGCTAAGGTAGACTTTGTTCACGCACGCAGTTCGGCCAAGGATCAACTCACGGGCGCATCTGTCGCCGTCAAGAAGATCATGAAACCCTTTAGTACTCCTGTACTCGCCAAGCGGACATATCGAGAATTAAAGCTGTTGAAGCACATCCAACACGAGAACGTACGTCATTATCTGGCTCTTTTCGTACTTTTGCCCATCTGATCTTGTGAAAAAGATAATCAGCTTGAGTGACGTATTCATCTCGCCTTTGGAGGACATGTAAGTCGTTCACTCTTATGTGGCATTTAATCGACTAAGGCGTTACATAGCTACTTTGTCACTGAGCTGCTTGGCACTGATCTTCACCGGCTTTTGACCTCGCGACCGTTGGAAAAGCAATTTATTCAGTATTTCCTCTACCAAATTCTTGTGAGTATACGTAATGTGCTTCCATCTTACGCGTCTCATTTTTTGCACAGAGAGGTCTCAAATACGTGCACTCTGCCGGGGTGGTGCATCGTGATTTGGTAAGTTGTTATCCTTTTTCGAGGTTTACTCTTATTCATCACTTCTGTTCATCAAACTGCTCTAGAAACCGAGTAATATTCTCGTCAACGAGAACTGTGATCTTAGGGTGTGTTGAAATATTCCTTAAGCAAATGACTAGATACTAAGGCTTCTCGTCAGATCTGTGACTTTGGGCTTGCTCGAATTCAAGATCCTCAGATGACTGGCTATGTATCGACACGCTATTACAGGGCGCCTGAGATCATGTTGACTTGGCAAAAATACGATGTCGCAGTTGACATTTGGAGCGCCGGATGTATTTTCGCAGAAATGTTGGAAGGCAAACCTCTCTTCCCTGGGAAAGACCGTAAGCATCTAGCTGTCTGAGTCTCGTTAAGTGTTAATGTCGATTGCATCTCAAGACGTTAATCAATTTTCTATTATAACTGAACTTCTTGGAACACCGCCTGACGATGTAATCGCAACTATTGCAAGTGAAAACGTGAGTCATCCTGATTGACTGCTTACGCGTTTCCTGAACTAATTGTTATAAAACGATGTAGACTTTGCGCTTCGTTCAGAGCCTGCCGAAGCGTGAGCGCGTACCATTCAAGCAGAAGCTGAAGTGCCAGGATGAGTCTGGTCAGCACATCACCACCCGTATAAACTGACAGTATGCTGACATTTTTCCTAGCTCTCGACCTGCTCGAGAAGATGCTCGTCTTCGATCCGCGCAGACGTATAAATGCCACAGAATCGCTGGCGCATGAGTATGTTGCGCCTTATCACGACCCAACGGACGAGCCAGAGGCATCGGAGAAATTCGATTGGAGTTTTAACGATGCTGATCTGCCGGTAGACACATGGAAGGTTATGATGTATAGTGAAATTCTCGGTATGTACATACATTCCTCTCTAAGGTGCTTTGCACTCAACGTGTCACAGATTTCCATCAAGTCGGGGAGTCAACACTTTTAGATGGAGACAATATACCCGAGGGGTCACTAGCTGGTCCTGACAAGGATGGGGAGATTGTAGGATCGGGCCCGAGTAGTGTAGAGGAAGCTGCTGTGCCGACCATACAGCCTTCAGCCCAAGCAGGGGCATGAACGAAGAGAAATGAAGTAATATCTCTCCTTTGCTAGTGCCTCCAGGTTCTAATTATCTGTTCCGATCGTACTTAGCATTTCCGCTTTAATGGTCTTCTTGGTCACGTTTCGGTCCTATTGACGATAAACGGTCAGCACACTTCCAGCAATTATCTCATTGGTGCATCCCGTCGTATACCATATTGTACTCTTAATGGACCTTGAATTCGCCACTCGACTGTTTCGCTCACTACTACAGTCCTGCTTGTTCTGCACCTGTTCTATTGTCGCCTGATCCACATTCCTGTCATTTTTTCTTCCTCCTTGACCACTTCTAATTCCAGTTCTTCATTATGTCTCATTCCTTCTTCGGTCTTGGAGATCTTGGATTGGGCTTTTGCGTTTCACGAATCTGTTACAAGTATCCCTGCTCTGGCGTAAAAATTGAAGGTTGTAAACAAGAGTAGCAGTATATTTGTACAGCATGTACTAGATCCCAATCACATAAACGACTTTCTTGGGATGTCTCTGAGTGAGCCAGTGTGTTAAACCTCAGAAACTCAAAAATACTAACAGCATGGATAAATTGAATTGAAATGTAATGCTACGTAATACTCACGTGGCACTGCGCATACACCTAAATAAAGATAATTCTGCCACAGCGCGACGGTCTCACCAGCTACACGACCATGCAATCACTGCGCACTCGGCGGCCCTCAGACGGCCAGCGCCAGAAGGCGCCCCGTCAGCAGCAGAAACTCTCGAAGTCACCGTCCATGGCGTCCTCAATGAAGCAGCGAAGTCGGAGTACGCGCAAGTCACGCGTTGATGACAAGATTCGAAAGCGGATGAGCATGCGGTATGCGGATATATCGGCCCCGACTTTGACCGGGGAGGGAGGAGCGCCTGCTGTTCCCGCGTTGCCGATTGGTGCGTATGGTGCTGGAGGTGTTGGTGGGAGAGGGGCAGGAGTCGGAGGCGCTTATGGATACGGATATGACGACGAGGGTGTGCGCAACGAGAAAGAGGCGCGGCGGGATGTACGCGAGCAGGACTTGCGTGCACTGGAGAAGGAAGGCTTTGATCCAGATGCATGTAAGCAGACTAGTGTTGCTTTGCGAAACAGTAGAAATATTAATTATTGGTTGTTCATTATGCTCCTAGTCCTAAAGCAGAAGATGGCCAACTCGACCGAAGCTGAGTTGAAAGCACTGCAGTCGTCACTGGACTCTTACAAGAGCGATACGAACGTTGACCTTCAGCGAAATGTCTTCAAGAAGTATGTATTTATGAGCTTCCTTGCCGAGATTGCAACAATTGTAACTTTTACTATTCCAGTTATGTAGAGTTCATGACTATTTCAAAAGAAATCAGCACTCTTGAAAACGACATGCTTGAACTAAAGGCGAGCCTTTCAGAATGGAAAAGTATGCCTGGCCTTCTGCATATAGACGATTCACTTGCTGCCGTAGGTGAGAAATGGCGTGCTTTGCATTCCAATCAACGAACTAAAAGAATATAAAGATAGACGAAGGACGCAACGATCGTCCGTCACGGACTTGCGCGTTCTTTATGCGTCCCAGATGCAAACGCTTCACTCTCAGATTGAAGGCTCGTCAAAATTTGTGCCAGCGACCCCGGGTCGGCACATCGTTACTCAAATGGAGGGGATCTGCAGCCTTAACCCCGCGACGTACAAGGTTGAGCACCTTGTGAAGTTCGTGTTGCTGGACGATGCGGTACTAGTCGCTCGAAAACGAGCACGGCGCACGGCGGACCGGCCAAACCTTGTCGCTGAGCGCTGTTGGCCATTAAATGATATTCTAGTCCTAGACACAAAAGATACCGCGAGTACGTGCATTCTCGGACACTTAGAAATCTTGAATCTACTGATATGCTCCAGCGATGACGAACGTCTTCAAAATCAGAAACAATAAGGAAACGTTTGTCTATAGATGCGATCTTAGCGGAGACAAGAAGATCCTGCTTGCTCAGTTCCGACAGGTAGCGGAGGAACTTTCTGCGAGAAAGCGCAAGGAGCGCGAAGGTGAACACGAGCGAAGAAAAAGCTTGTGGGTCGGAGGTGGTGATGTACGTCTGTCCCCCACAACGTTGTTCTCGAGCTTCGTTGATGATATTCATTCCCTTTTTTAGCGAAGGTCCTTCGCGTTTGATATGGACACTGCGACTGCAGAATGGATGAACAATTTAGCACTACACAGTGGATTAGGCGCCCAAGAGAAGTCCGACGAAGACGCTCTTTGGGTCGGTGAGCTTACAGACAAACTAACTGTAGCGATTGCACTCCGAGAGTGGGACAAATCTGTGTCCCTCGTAGAAGAAGGTGATTGCATCGTGTCCTTCATGACTTGCAGCACTAACAGCTGTATCAGGTGAGGCGAAGAAAGGCACAACGCCCCAGCTCGAACCCAAAATGAAGATCTTGCGTGCATCACTAACAACATCACTGTTGGCCGCGCTCTCTGACCCAAGCAATCGTAAATCAACTGTCGTCAATCTGACTTCGCTATTGAACCGCCTACATGCTTCCGCTGCCGCAAGGAATGCTTTCCTTGCATCTCGCGCTGCGCTAACACGTCAGCGGATTCGGATGATCCGATTTGAAGGACACGTGCAGATGTACATAAATGATCTTGCTACCGTTGTGTTCACCGGCATAAAGCACACCGCCGATTGGTTTTTAGCTAGTTTCAAGGAAAATGATGCTACTTCATGTAAGTTGCCGCTTTACCACGCTCTTCAGATTTCGTTAGAACCCTTTTACGCAGGCTTTGTCGAATGGGCGAAAACTCAAATCGGCCTGTACGCCGACATGTTCCGCAAACAGGTATTCAGTTCGGACGTAGATGACGAGACCGTACGCAAGTGCATTTCCACGACGCATACACAGAACAAGAAGGTATAGTGAAGTATTGCCTTATTTGCAGACCCGCCTTAACACTAATATCAATAGTTGCTTCACGAATTCGGCTTGGATTTCCATTTTTTGTTGGATGAGCTGCTGGTACCGAATCCCTCAAAGGAGGCCTCTCCATTGGACATCAACCCGTCAATCTCTGTGCAAGAACCGAGTGAATCTCGTCCGTCGCGGGTTGCGCGAGTTCCTGCTTCACCAGCTCCACCACCGCGATCTCGAGATCGCCCACTGAGTGTATTGTATGATAATAAGTTCTGATTTCGCTTCCCATGACTCTGTACGCTATCGGGGAAGCTTTGTACTTTCTGCCTTTGCATACTAGCATGTAGGTATAGACGGAAATTAAAGTATCTACTTTTGGGGGCTTGCTTCTATAGCAATTATAAATCGCGTGAATTCATCCGGAAGGACTGTCCCCTTCTCTCCGTATTGTAAATAATAGTGTGTGAAAAATGGATGACTCCCTTTCTCTTTGGTGCATCTTATTTTGTATCATTGACAGTCTGCAGCAGACACCACACAATGGACCCACTGCCACCCTTCTTACTTCTTCAAGGACTGGAAAGTCAGGTCTTCAAAGCTATGCATTCAGAGAATAACATGGGCCTTTTGATAACTTTATTGATTCAGTCTGATTCATCTCATTTCAGTGCATGTGTCCCCTTACTTGTAAGCAACACATTTGAGCAGGAAGGAACAACTGCTTCATACTAAATTTGCTCGCACTCTGCATAATCAGCTTCTGCAAGACGCCACAAAGCTGTTGTCAATTTTTAAAAAGTAATATCAACACGTTTATTAAATTTCTTCCGGTCGGGATAGGAATGAATGCATTGCCACAATTAGTTAGCTGCTGTGCCGAAGTGAGGACCTGATGATCAGATATGACTGATGCGAGAAGAATCACTTCCTGAGAAGGAGGTCCCGTCCCAAGTTAAGCGAGATCTCCTTTTATCCTCGAGGTACCTAAGTAAGCGCAATGATCAAAATGAGGTTGTTAACACGTGTACCTATTGACATGGATGGCTGTGAAGCTTAAGCAGTGCCCCGTAATATGCCTTCCCCTCGTGAATAAGCATGATATCAACAAGCCTAGGGCCACATTCCACGGATTCGAAAAACACGAGCTCATTGAAACCACCGGCCCGCAGTAATTCATTCCGCGGCATTAAGCCTGTGATACCAGCATCACCGCAAGGTCCTGTACAAGTCATCGCACCTCACTCAGGTGGGATCGACACATGTGACGGAACACCGTGACCAAGAGCCACATTTGTGTAAAGTATGTAGACTGTACCGCAACCTCTTCTTGAACTAATCTCAAGAGTCTATAACAGTTCGAAAATCTCTCCCTCGATACTATTAGACGCTTACTAGTACTTCTCGAGGAATAATGGGCTCGTGGCCACATGCAGAGTCAAGGAACGACTTTTTCTAGAAGGGATTGTTCTGCTTGCGGGAAGATAAAGCGATCTCGCTTAAATCTGCTTTACGCTTAACGTGTCTGTCGTCCAGTGGCCAAGTCCTAGAGCTCAACTCCTTTCTTCTCAAAAATTCTGATAAATACTTTCAATCTCAGACTACCGTAACAATGACAGATGCTGTTCATGTCCCCTAACTTCTACCTGTATTTGTACTTCCACATAATCACAGAGGACTGCGATCTACTTGCAGTGCTTCCGTCTACAAGATCTAGATCCAGAGCACACACCTATAACGATTGTAAGCGCCTATTTTTTTGTTTCTTTACATCTAGAATACTGTGACTCGTCGAAAGAGCCTTCTTTATCCGTTTTGGTGGTCCCCACGCTGCTGCTGCACCTAAGAAGACAGGGTCCTTGATCAGACTATTAAAGAGACCAGTAGCTCCATCGATGAATATTATTCAACTTTTCGACCCACAGCTCACGCTCAGCCACACATATGTCTGCCAACAACACGTTCCAACATGTCGTTCCCCTGCAGGCCGACGAGGATTTCCAACTGATCCTCGACCAGCACATACAAGAATTTATGTGGCAGAGGTATTCGGAAGCTCCACCCGCAGGCAGCTATGAATGGCCACTGACATACGGAACTGATGGGACAGTTGCCTATGGCAGCCAAGAGCTGTATCCAGCAGCCGATGGATTCTTTGCATGGACTGGCCTAGCTGAGAATACTAGGCTTGAGGCCGATACTTCTTCATTTGCTCCCTTCATCTTTGATCCGTCCAATGGACAGGGTACAAGCAGTTCAGCAACTTCACAAGACCGCTCCATGCCTATGACGGACGAACCATCTGATCTAGGTGGTCAAAGTTGGGAGGTCTGCTCTTCACCTCCAACAGAGTACAATGAATCGTGTTGTGAGTCGGAGGACCCGATGACGCCGTTTGTGAGTAACAGTAACATATCGTACCCGCTTGTTGGGAGCCCCACTTACTTGTCCTCTTTCAAATCACTCTTGGATAACGTATGGAACTCTGGTACAATACACTGTTCAGTCCGATGGCTTGTCCGCAGCCACTCCCGCAGAGGTCCCAGAGGTCCCGGAGGCAGAAGGAATGGTCGGCCAGCTTGAAGGCGTTGAGGTGACTCCTGAGACACAGCGTGCGTTTACCATACCTTCCATACTTTCCTTTGGCAGAAAGTTAACTAACCATCAGCCACAGGAGGTACAGATGAACGTAACCTCAACAACGCGAATGACAAGCCGTATGGGTGCCCACACCACGGTTGCACGTGGCGGTTCAAACGGAGGCATGACTGGAAAAGTATGGTATCTTGTGTCACTCCCCATCATGCGCGCTTACAAGCAATGTCAAACAGGGCATATTAGAACTATTCATACGCGGGAGGAGATTTACATGTGTACCATTTGCCCTAGGAAGTTTGTGCGGTCGGATCCATTGGGGAAGCATTTGCGTGACGAGCATGGAATCCAAAAGCAGAGGGGGAAACATAAGTCGAGGAAGGCAAAAAAGCTTTAGTTTGGGGCAGCAAAGAGGCGGAGATAGTTTCTTGTTCTCGGTTATGGGACTTCTCATGGCATTGCCAACACACCATTCTGTATTTCTTCATATACAACACAAAACATACTTTTCCTAGTAAAACCACACGACTCATTAATAAATTATTATCAAAGACTGTATTATTGTGCACGTAGGACTTGAGGCTACTGGCAAGAGTCTAGTGTTGCAGGAATCCATATTTGAGGCTCCGCTTGAAACTTATGTAATACGAGATCGACCTCTCCCACACTCTCGGCTCAGCTCAGACAAACTCCTGCTTACTCCTAGTATAGAGATGGCCCTCCATTGACTGCTGTCTCTATATGATCATCGTCTTTATTCATAAAATCAAACGCTCATATATCAGTGTGTCCTTATAGTGTTTGAATGATAGCAATAGTGCACTCGACCATTTTTGTACAATCATCCACACTAATTTCAAATCTACAGTCTTGCTGGCTCTATAAATCGTTTATACTACGTTATCTTCATTGACATTAGAGAAACCCTTCTCCGGAGCTCCATTTGGGAATTCGGGGAAATATCGCGAATTCAAAGAATCAGTCTATGCCAACGCCCTCGTTCGAATTCAGTAACGGTAGTTACTTCTCCCCGTGCAGCACAATTCAATGGATGTCGCGATGGAATAAACATATCATAACGGTACGCTTTAGCCCCTTCCGTGGTCCGCGGTGACGCTAACTTCACATTTGCCAGCCGTAACAGAAAGAAGAGCATTGAGATACAGCTACTCAATTAAACAGACAGCGCTGCTATACACCCTTGATCCTCTTGAATCCCATTGTTCTAGTGGCGCTAAATAACAATGTAGATCCGGTAAAATGGGACTCTATCGGAGAAACATAACACACCGAACCGGCTAATCGATCACTTGCGATACAGGTCTCTCGTTCCGCCGATAGAGCAAATAAGGGCTGAGATGATTTCTCTCGCACAACGTCGTCTTCCCGCACCGTCCCGCGGCAAGTAGAATGAGGGGCTAGAATGAGTACAAGATGTAGGGAAGTCTGAAATATTGTATGTTTCTTATGTCAACGTCGTAGGTGTTACGATAGTTGTTGCACTACTTGACCATATGACTTTATTTGCGAACACACTGGAGATACTCTCAAACCAAAGGTATGACTTTTCTGTGAAACAGATGTGCGAGTACGGGGCACAATACCACTTAGCAGCTTCTTCGGAAATAATTATATGCATTCCCCACACACCGATATTGCTGGATAACAGAGCATTAGTTAATTGTTTCTACAAGCTTCGATGCAAATAGAGGTCCTCGGACTACTCACAAAATAATTACCTGCATGTAATTCTGTCAGCATTTAAGCGCCCAGAGCCTCAGAGACTCGGAAGGCTCGGCCATTCACACATCCGGGGCTTGCTGTATCTAGTTCAAAAGGTATGTAAACACCTGTCTCCATGGGATGCATCAGAGCACGACTTGAGTCCCATGCACGAGCGTAGAGTGGAAGGCACAAGTGAATGGCCACAGAGATTCTCAATCAACTCATCACAACTGCATAATCGGTGCTCTCTGACTGTAGAGAAGGATTAATTTATAATCCAGGAGGAATGGAAATCCGATCGGCAATACTTAAGTAGCATATGTGTAACCAAAGGTTAAATTATTGTGCCGTAATGTATGACTGTGAAGGGCGATCTTTCGAACCGCTGACTTAGGTTCTTCAAGTTCTTTTGTCCTTTGTGGTCTCCTACCTAGCGCATATCACCAATTGTATACTGCAAAAACGAGTTCGGGTTAGCACACCTTAAGATTAACACACAGAAGACAAGTCTGATGCATGAAACGTGTCTACTTCTGCTCATTTGGGTACAGCTGCGAGCATGAAGGGAAAGGACGTTGAGACACCATCCCCTTCAGAGTTCTGTCTATTGTAGCAAGTGATATAAAAGGAATAATAACTGCTTCTGGTTAGTGGTTTCTGAGTGAAGGATACAGTTTCCTCGCTGCTTCGCCCCTCATATCTCTTGTTTTGGACAATGACAGTGTGAGATGACCCGACCAATTGATGTTACAATCAATCCTTCCAATCCCACACTGGCGCTCTGCAAAAATCCTATAAAACATTCGGCGATTGAAACATCCCCTCGGAACTGTTATAAGCCTCTTCAAGTGCTGCTTTACGATTATAGCTTGCCCTCCTCTGGCCGTGCTGTAAACCCTTCATGGATCCTACGACATTTATTCCTTTTGATCCTCCTGTTACTGTCTACCCGCACAGCAGTCATATGGAAGCGACAAGTGAGACGGAATTCCTTATGCACAGATTAGAGGTCTTACTCTCCTGGTAACTGAGCAGATCAATTTCGCCTGGTCCTACTCTCACTTGATCTCGAGCAGCAAGAACAGTGCCTATGCACTACCTACAGACAGCTATGCTGTACCCATATCCGCACCTTTGCATCGATCGCGTAAAGTATTTGAACTCGATACTGGAGAAGAAGAATCAATTCAATCGATAAACGTGCATTCTCCCGCCAATTGTAATGAGCACTGCCAGTGGCCCCTCAAGGGATCTGTCGGTCCCCTAACTGTAGAATCGGTCGACCCGAGCCTGAAGGCTGATACTAGGAAGCAGAACATTGCCATCTCCAGTAAGTATATTTCAAAATGCTGTAAATAGATACTAGTGATACGCACGGTCAGGTTGTGACCTGCTTTGACCCTGACCTGACCCCGACCTGACCCATTTTGACCTGACCCAGTATGCTAGGTCAGGCCAGGTCAAATTTGGGTCAGGTCATAGGTCAGCCTTCTCCCAAATTTTCCTAACCCACTTTGACCCGACCTGACCTTGACCTGACCTGTAACCTATATATAGATAATGTTATTAAAATACACTTACTTATAATAGACAAATATAATATATTAAGGTACATTTAATATGATATTAGAGGATTGTAACCAAAAATCAAGCTAATAGCAGAAATATACTTTTCTTACAATTAAAGATTTACATTTTAAGAAACTTCTATTAAACTTTAAGTATATACTCTGTCTAAATAACATAAACACATTTAAGTATAAGTTGATAGTAGATGCTAGAATAGAGGTCTAGAACAAAATTATAGATTAGCTTTTATTAGAAGTAGAACAAAGTATTCTATTTGTATAGTATAGTAAAGCTTAGAAAGAGTACAGTTATAACAACCATTATAGAGTACTATTATAAGATACTATACCTTAATACATACTAGTTTTCAATTGAGTAGATAATACTGACTCTACTAAGAATTAGCTCACCTCTATCTTTTAAAAGATAGTATTCTAGCTAGCCTTGTTTGATTTGTCTATTATAAAGTACATTAAGACTACTATTTAGAGAAGTGATTGTATTATAGAGGCTGTTACTACTAAGGTACAGTTCAAGAGACTCATTAATACAGTATTATTATCAAATGTAAATAAGTCTGTGTACAAACTTGTGTTAGATTTAGACTCAGATAATAGTTGACAAGATGTTCTATAATACATTAATTATAAGATGAAAGTCAGTCTTAAGAACTTAGGACTTAAGATACTAAATAAATAGAGTACATATAGGAAACACCTTATAATACATCTTAGAGACTCTTTATTTAGGTTTTAACAGTAATTAAGCTAGTTAAGGACAATCCCAGCCTATCTAAAGAACTTAAGAGTATTATTAAGAAATTATGTTTGCTTATTGTCCTTAACCAGTTGTACAAATATGTATTTAATATATATAACTTCTAGAGTTGGATCAGAATGCTTTCCTTTACATATTATACACTTCTCTCAAATATATAGTCTCATTCTTTTAAGTAATATACTACTATCAGACACTATAATTTAATATAATTCTAAAGTTATTAAGTTATAACTTATTACACCTAATTCTTTTAAGCTGTAGAGTATGACTAGATATTACTAAACAATCCTTGCACAGTATAGGAGTGTATTCTCATAGTACTAGCATTTTGCTTGAGACACTAAAAGAGTAGATTACTATAGTCTGTTTAAGATTGTTCTATCTGTAAACTAAACATTATTCTTACTGTGTATACAGTTAATATAGATCTTACAAACTCATAACTCTCTATACTAGTTCAAAGTCTAACTATTTAAGGATACAACATTAGGAAAAAGTCTTAAGGCTTATATTAGCTTATAAACATATAAATTATATAAATTTTCTAAAAAATATAAAAGACCATATATTCAACCTCTTAAAATAAGAAAATTATAAAAAGCTATATAAGATACAAAAAGGTATGTACAAATTGTTAATATGAATAAGGTTTATAAGTATTAACAATATGTAAATGAACTTATATTCAACCTCCTAAAATGAAAAGATATTAAAAGAACTTTGTATTTTAACAAGAGTAATATAGTTTTATAATATATACAATCTAATATAAAGCTTTAAAAGTACTTTGTATATTGTTAAATATTATTATACTTTATAAGAGCTTTACAAGACTTTAAAATTGTTATAATACTTTACAATCCAGGTATTCATTTATTTCTCTTTTTTCCTCTTATAATTAAGTATTAACATTTTAATACACTTACATTTGTTTTATTCTACTACATTGTATTTTAATAATATTGTATTTACAAAACAAGTATGTAGACAAGTAAGAAGAAAGAAAGGAGGAAAGGAGAGTCTAGTTGTAGAGAATCATACTTTGAATATTTATCAAACTAGTCTTTACCTAAGGGACAGAATTGTTAGTAAGTACAGGTACTTGAAGTGAGGAGAGGGACACACTATAACACTGTGTAGGAAGGACAGATAGTGTACTAGGTTAAGATCCAGAGTGTTGAGCAAACTGATTTGAGTTACAGGCAAATCTGTATCTGTGTATGTATACTGTATACTCTTACTATAGTAAGTAATGGAAGGTACAGTGTACTGAGTCATTAATTGTGAGAGTGTATCTCTAGGACATCCTAATGTGAAGAGAGAAGATAATGTGGAAGTTGTGGACAGACTCAGTGTAGACAGTATGAGTAGTAGGTTAATACTTTCATTTAATACAATTCCATACCTAGTACAGAGGAATACAAATGTATGTAGTGTGGGCCTATCTAGAGTAGTTTCAAGTACTGAATGTGTAGAAAAGGAGAGTGTATACTGAGTGAGAGAGAGAGTGGCACAATGGGAGTAGCTGTACAGGGACATTGTTATAAGTATATACTCATTATTATTGTCTATACTATAGAGTAGGAAGAAGTACACAAATGTATAGAATTATTTAAGAAGTTGTTTGACATTGGTCAACAATGCAAATGTATACATGAATGTAAAAAGGTAAGTGAATGTAAAAAAGTAAGGACAGTAAAGGAGAAGTAATACAAATGGTAGAGTAAGGAGTAGAAGGGATGGAAGGGAGACAAAAAGTTGGGAGGAGAGGGATGAGCAACTATTGTGTAGACTATTATGAAGTAGGCTGGCTACTTACACTTTACACTGAAGGACAGTATTGTTAGCTAGGTTGTGTTATTATAAGATCTGAGGCTTAGTACAGGCATTGTAGTGGTAGATTAGAGAGACAAGTACAGTAATGTTTGTTACCTATGTTGTTATAGACAGAGTGCCTACTAGTAAGACACTTGTGAGTAGAGGACTCAATTAGAGAGAATAGAGGTAACAACATAGTGTTAGGGGCAGAGGGTTGGGGAGACAGTAAAGGTAGGAGGTAAAGGAGTGACAAAGAGAAATGTGTCATTATATGCTCTCAATCTTCAGCAGTTGATTACATAAGCAACTTAATATGAGTCATCAACTGATAGAATATTTCAATTATTGTATTTAGGTATAAAATAAAATTATTAATCTACTTTGTAATACAGTAAAAAGAAATATGACATGTATATAGCTTTCTAAACATACTAATGTAATTATTACAAGTAGATGAAATGCCTTTTACAATAATTGTAAACTGCTTGTATAAATAATCTAAGTATGATATACATTAATATACCTTTTGTATAAATTATAAGGCAACAATAGTAATTATTACATTATTATATTATAAGTATAACTCTTTCTTTAAGATTATAATTTAAATATAATACAAGCATAACACTTTAGGTTGTTATACAAAGTTAGTATAATACATGTAATAGATTTTTATTCATCCCTAGTACTTATGTAGTCTTTATATACATTAATATGTCTTATTTAAACATTGCAATTCAATTACAAGCCTTATAATTACTTTATAATGTATATACAATACATATGTTACTTTACAAAGTCTATAAGAAATTACAAGAAATCTGACTTTTTCCTGATGCAAGCAATTGGAGTTGTCATGAATCATCAGTTCCATGCAAGCGGCTCTTTTCAATGGCAGGGATTACAGATACAAAGCGGCGGAACAGGACAACTTCCAAATA
>NW_006760400.1:1523553-1524675 GCF_000271605.1 Fomitiporia mediterranea MF3/22 | reverse complement strand
TGAAGACAGACTAAAATTCACCTTGTAAAAGATTTTATATTGTTTGTATAAGGCATTCAGATACTTGTAAAAACTATATCAATGTGTTAAAAGCAATATAGACATGTCAGATTACTATCAACTGTATCATAAAGTAAAATAGTGCTTTCCTTTTGCATCTAAATATAATATTGGTTTTGTTTTACAGCTTCGCTACTATCACGAACATTGATTACATAATCAACGCTGAAGATCGAGAGCATATAATGACGCTCTTACAGCTGTCACTCTTTCTCTCCGACCTCCACCATCTCTCTAAGTCTAACCCTTGGCCCTGACACTATGTCGTTGCTTTCATTCTCTCCAGTCCAGTCCTCCAGCAGGTACTCTGAGTGCAACAACACAGACAATAAACCTTGCTGCATTTGTCTCTCTAATCTGCCACTGCGATGCCTGTGCTGAGCCTTATATCCTATGACGACACGGCCAAGCTGGCTACGCCATCCTTCAGCGTAAAGCATAAGTAGCCAGTCTACTTCATAATAATTCGCACAATACTTGCTCATCCCTTCTCTCCCAACTTTTTGTCTCCCTTCCATCCCTTCTACTCCTCGTCCCACCGCTTGCGTTGCCTCCCCTTCACTGTCCTCCTTTTTTTACGTTCGTCTCCCTTTTTGAATTCACATCGCGCATCCGTATTGTTGACCAATGCTGAACGACTTCTCCAATAACTCCATGCATTCGTGTACTTCTTCCCACTCTGCAGTGCAAGTAAGAATTGACGAGCACACGCGAGCATACTTGCAACAATGTTCATGTACGACCACTCCTATTGTATCACCCTCTCCCTGACGCTGTACGTGTTCTACTCCTTCGTACATTCCATGTTTGACATCACTCTTGACAGGTTTGCCCCACGCACATTTACATTCCTCAGTGCCGTCCATGACACCATTTCGAATAAGGTAAGCAGTAGCTATCGCTTACCCCTCCCGAGCCGAGTCCATTCACATCACCCACTTCACCCTCTCCCTTCGAGCCAGAACGTCCCAGAGATACACCTTTGCAACCACACACGACGACTAAGTTCTCTGCTCTGACTACGTCTCGCAATTGAAGGTGCATGTGATGTGCACGTACGGG